>NC_089786.1:27805102-27862602 GCF_040412425.1 Macrobrachium rosenbergii
TTAACGACTGGTGCAGGTGTGATAGCCCTATAACAATAACGTGCTAACAGCTTTAGAAAATATTGTTAAAATCATTCATTTAACGAAAAATTGAAATGGCAGGTTGTGAAAAAAGATAAAATATCTTAACAAAACGAAAATGCTCTTTTACAATTTTTCTAATTTTCTCAACAGATAGATAACGTCTACAAGGTTGAACTGAGTATAAAAATTTAATTATCTTGGTTCAACAGTCGCTGGTAAATGCAAATTTAGATGTAGAAATAACAAACAGCGTAGAGGCTGGATGGGACAATTAGAGAAAGATGTCAGGTGTCTTGTGTGACAGCAGAATCAACATAAAGATTAAAAGAAGAATGTATAAGGGAGAAGTGAGACCAGTTTTGAGATATAGAGCAGACACATGGCCAGTAAAGAGGGCGCAAGAGATGAAATTGGATGCGGTAGATATGAAAATACTTAGATGGATGTGGGGAGGGATAAAAATGGACAGGATCAAGAATGAAAGAATAAGAGGAACTACTAAAGACCTAGAACTCTCAAAGAAGGCCCAGGAAAGAAGACTGCAATGGTATGGCCATGTGATGAGAAGGGAATAAGACATATGTATGGAGGAGAATGATGGAGATGGAGGTGCCTGGTGGGAGAGCATGAGGAAGACCGAAGCGAAGGTAGATGGATGTGTTAGAGAAGATCTGAGAGACAAACAACTATCAGAGGACGATATCTTTGACCGAGCCAGGTGGGGGAAAGCTTTTAGAAACATCGACTTAACACAGAAGTGGGAAAAGATGCAGAGAAAGAAGGGACTTTCTTACTTGAGCCTAATTCTAACTTTAATGAAGGTCACTAGATGACATGATGCAGATCCTTCATTTTGTTATGCAATTAATTTTCGCACTAAATATTTTGACATATACCTCTTATTAGCTACCAGGAATTTCCATGCAACTACGACGAAGTACAGATGTGATTTAAAAGGTAAAATACAAACGATGGGAGAGTATTTATGTTATATGTTTTTATAACATATGTCCCTTTACTTTTTTATTTATTTATTTTTAGAAGCAATAACGTCATTTATTGAATAAAGGTCGTTTAAATTCAGATAAAAAGACGATTCAATTTTATATTTTACATTAAAGCCACAAGAGAAACGAATCTTCGTCAAAAATCATCCCTCACAAAGAGATACAGGAATTAGACCTCAAACTTTGCGTTGATCATTTCCGTACGATGTTAAATGGCTCATAACTTGGACCGAAAGTTTAACCAAAAAATAGACCATTGTTGCTGCAGCTTCACTGCCTCATCTGACGAGATCAGCGAAAAATGACATCTGTCTTAAAAACAAAACCGCAAAACAAGGCAGAAAAAGCTTCAGTCTAGTCGCTACCTCTGAAGGGAAAGTTTGAATTGATTTTGATATACCTCTGGTTGGGCTGTAGTGTACCTGCTTAAAATGCTTCTCACTCTATAGCAGTTGAATTGTCATGGCAGATTTAAGAGTAAGCTAGAGAATTTCTTCCTAAAACTCCCAAAATCCAGGGAGATTTTTCAAATACAAAATATTAGTAATACGATGACTGTGAAGTTATCCTGTGTTGCAAATTATTCGATTACTTTTACTTCTAAAGAAAAAGAAGGCGATTATGAATTAGACCCAATAACCATAAACTTGAGTAAAAGTGACAATGGTTATAGTCACCTGCCTTAAAGGGAAAATAATTTATTATTTGTGAACCTGGAAAGTAATAAAATATTGAAACAAAGATTTATGGTAATATATAAGTCGGATCGTCGGAGAGAATGAATGCAAGGCCTCTGGGACTGGGAAGTGTGATAACGTGGCATTTCAAATGCAATGGTCAAAATGAATTAACGGAATGAATGATGAACATAAGTGACATCAGAAGCTAGCATTTTAGGTTTAAATATATAAACGCATTGGCAGTGCACGTTGGGGCCAATATGAAGAGAGAGAGAGAGAGAGAGAGAGAGAGAGAGAGAGAGAGAGAGAGAGAGAGAGAGAGAGAGAGTAGGAGAGAGAGAGAGAGAGAGAGAGAGAGAGAGAGAGAGAGAGAGAGATTGCCGCATAGGTCATATACTATCTTGTCAATATTGTAAAGACCGAGTAAAGAACACAGCCGTGATAAAAAAAAAGAGAGAGAGAGAGAGAGAGAGAGAGAGAGAGAGAGAGAGAGAGAGAGAGAGAGAGAGAGAGAGATCATATACTATCTTGTCAATATTGTAAAGACCTAGTAAAACACAGCTGTGATAAAATGAGAGAGAGAGAGAGAGAGAGAGAGAGAGAGAGAGAGAGAGAGAGAGAGAGAGAGAGAGATCATATACTATCTTCTCAATATTGTAAAGACCTAGTAAAGGACACAGCTGTGATAAAATGAGAGAGAGAGAGAGAGAGAGAGAGAGAGAGAGAGAGAGAGAGAGAGAGATCATATACTATCTTGTCAATATTGTAAAGACCATGTTAAGGATGCAGCTGTGATAAAATGAGAGAGAGAGAGAGAGAGAGAGAGAGAGAGAGAGAGAGAGAGAGAGAGAGAGAGAGGACTGAATCTATCTCCATAATTCTCAGTAATCGTTTTCCATCTGCCACCTCTGCCAGTCGTCCATAACATAACAAATCCAGTATCACCAAAAACAAATCCAGAATCAGTGGAATCTGTTCAGTCATTACTTACTACTTCTGGAGAAGCCAATAACCTAACAAGGAAATCCCAGATCACAGTCTTAGATGAGATTGGAGATCTAAGTCAATAGATTCCAAGAGGATTCGAACGTCGCAAGACGAGACTTGAGACAAGATAGAAAACTGGCTATTTTTATGCGGGTTTCTCCTGAATAAGGAAAGAATAGTAAATGGTATTTTTCATTTATGTATAAACCCACACATAAAGTGGTATTAGTAAATATTCATTCTTCGTTCCTTTTCTTTTTTTCTCTTTTACTTATTTATCTAGTCGTGTATTTCCTTATTTACTCATTAGGCACTAAAGCTTTTTTTTTTTTTTTTTTTTTTTTGCTTAGCTATTTGTTTATACATTCATCTCTCGGATGTGTTTTCTTTTAATTTGCCAGTAGGCTAATTTATCATATAATCTCACATTTCCTTACCTTTTCCAAAAGGCTGCTTACCTTTTGAAAACGAGCTTCCGACGGGCGGCAACGTATTATTATATTTCGATGTCTTATGATTTGAATATATAATCATAACAGAATTACTGTAAAAATTATGACCGATGTAGCCATCCATTCATTCATTCAAAAGCAGTGACGTGATCTGAGCCATTAACAACAGGCAACAACTGTTCATTCAACATTGTAACAAAATAAAAGCACATGATTTGTCAATTTCATGGCAGATTATATTTCATTTTAGCCGTCATCAGTTATTAGCCCAGTTTCCATCGGTTACTTCAGCGAGTTTGAAATATTTGAATAATTTAGCTGGACATTGCATTGGAAGAACTCTGACTGTTTACGCGTTGCTTCAAGCTCTTTGCTGACGACATGACGACATTTCTACGAAAGTGAATACCGGTACCCTCAGGTACCTGGTACCTAGTTTCTAGGAAAGCAATATCACAAAATATGTTTTCCAAAAATCATCAGCACCTTCCATAGCACAAGGAATATGAGATACACAAAATGTGTTTGGGATTTATGATTCCAGAAAAATTATGTTAAGCTGTTTCGTTGCAATGTGGATTAACATAATGACTTCTTGGTAATATTTTTACAAATGTAAACATAAGTGCAAAAACGAGGCTTCTGCGTGACTTGCACCGATATGATGCATATTCAAACATTTATTCATATACCATAGGTTTCGTTATGGAGATATGGTAATTCTGAAAGACGTCCCGTAAATGTAATCTGTTTTAATAAAATAAAAACTGCTACAATGTCTCTATAACATTATAATGCATTGCTATAATATACAGCTGTAAACACTAATAGTGAGGTCTTTGTCTCGAAAGAGAGGGAACAATTACCTTTATCTGCAATATTGATGAAATGGGACCGTCTTTGCTCACTATTTTTTTTTTTTTCTGATGAACGTTTCACTGCTTTACGCAAGCATAACTTAAACAATTATGAAAACCAGTGAATGTATTGATTCATGAAGCAATCTGCTCATTGAGTTCTGCTAGCCTGGTCATTCCTAAGCATCCGGTGGCAATTACTGTTCATGCTCCAACCACACACTCTTTCAGTCTATACTTTTTCTTTTTCCCTTCATGCAAGCTTCTCAGGAATAAGGAAAAATTATCCACGTTTCATTCCATTTACTTAGTTTAATCGGCGGATCGTTTCCCCACCTATCTGCAGTGTCTTGAGGACTAGATTACAAATGTTGTTGTTAATTTTGATTGACCTGGCTTTATGCCAGTGCAGACGGTTGCTCATAGAACAGCAAGTAAGTGTCATATACGATATTTGATGTGAAAAAATTGATCACGGATAAAATGAGTAAGAATAATAGTATGAGAAAGTGAAATATGGTCACGAAATGAAGAGTCCAAAGGTACGATTACAAACTCCTTTAACGCAAAAGGTGCTCATCAGTAGGAGAGAAAGAGTGATAGTAGCTGGCCCTGGTGAGTCACAGACGGCCAGTAAAGAAAATTGAAAAAAAAAAATTATTATAAGAGACAACTCGAAAAAAAATAAAAAATCTAGAGAGATTCAGTATCATATTTAACTTACTTTGGAAGAAAAGGGGGAAAAACATCCACTTGTAGGAGCAAGGTTTGATGGAGGAAAAGGAAAAACATTTAGTCTGAAAAAAAAAAAAACAGTTTTTCACCAAAACTTATCGATGTGTTTGTCATACTAGGAGAACTTTGTGCTGTCAGCACTTGGCCTGTATTTTCCCCACTTAGGAGGACTGTAGAATGTAAGAGTTTAATTATGCTTTGTTTTCATCTCCCTCCAGCATATTAAAACATTTATTCATATACCATAGGTTTTGTTATGGAGATACGGTAAAACAAATGTAATCTGTTTTAATAAAATAAAAAATGCTACAATGTCTCTATAACATTATAATGCATTGCTATAATATACTACTGTAAACACTAATACTGAGGTCTTTGTCTCGAAAGAGAATGAACAATTACCTTTATCTGCAATATTGATGAAATGGGACCGTCTTTGCTCACTATTTTTTTTTCTGATGAACGTTTCACTGCTTTACTCAAGCATAACTTAAACAATTATGAAAACCAGTGAATGTATTGATTCATGAAGCAATCTGCTCATTGAGTTCTGCTCGCCTGGTCATTCCGAAGTATCCGGTGGCAATTACTGTTCATGCTTCAACCACACACTCATCATATTGTTTTCTTTGCTGCACTTTTCTAGGCAAAAACTATAAAGTTTAGTAGCCACATGTGGTGCACTGACCCCTCAGGTGGAAAAATTGCCTCCAACAGTGTTTTCAGATAAGGAATCGGGGCACTTTAGTTCTGCACGGAGAAGATCGCATTCCTCTTCTGCCCGCCCTTTGGGTCGTCCACGCTGCCGTTTCTTTCGAGGGAGGTTTATTAACCGTTTACCTAAAAATGTTCATCAAGGTAGTGGAGCAACATCCTGGCAAAGGAGGGTTGCATATTTTGCATCCTGCAAAAGTGTGAGCAACCACGACCCTCTCTTTATTTTCTTCTTTTCCACCATATGAGTGTGAATGTTTTTGTCCGTCTGTATGTTTGTTGGTAATGCTTTCCTAACATAAACATTGTAAATTTCAGCTACAATGTGTTATTCCTGTTGAATATATCTTAGAAAACTAGAGACGAAACCGTTTAGGATTTGTACAACGAATATTATTTTTCTCTTTGGTACATTTGGTTATTTCAGAAACAAACGCACACACACACAAACACACACACAAACACACGCACACACACGCACACACACACACACACACATATCTGCGGAGTCGGGAAGATAGATAAAATCGTACGCCCAAAGAATTTCAGCTTCTTATTTCCCAGAGGACAGAGTGATATCAAAGAAGCATTCCATTTGGGTCGCCCCCTCAACATCGCTACACTGGAAAGGATTCACTTCAGCAAAAAATTCAGCTTTGAAAATTCATTTTCCCCGACATTTTTTTCTGTGCCTCAGCGTATTTTGTTGCTCAAAAATATCTTAGTATATTAGTTACCTCGTCTTGTGTTTGTGACTTTTTCTTTCGAGCTCAAGGTAAATTGCTGTTGATAGATTTACAAGTCCATCATGAGAGGGTCATGACATCGTGGTGCAATTCAATTAATTTCATGAATACGGCTAGTAAGAAAGCCAATGTGATAATTTTTTTTTTTTTATATAATAATGTCTCTTATTATTTCTTTAGTAACCATTTCTTTCATTTGTCTTCTATCCTTTTGCGTTACTGAGAAGTAAAAAAAATTCTTCAATTTCTGCATCATAGCATATTTCTTTCATATTTTCTTTACATCCTTTTTTCCGTCATTTTTGTGTACTTGTACATCATCATCAGATTTTTTCATGCCTTTTCCTCTTTCATCTTCATTTCCATTTTTATTACCAATTCCATTTCGATGTTGCCGTTCAAAAGACATTTTTCTCTCGGCATTACCTCAATTAGTCTTCTCCCTCCTTCCTTGCTGGGAATTCACGTCGTTTCTCTATTCAGCGTCTCTAATCATCATTGCTGCAGTGAAAGGGCTTTAGCAAGGCTTCCAACCAGGGCCCATGTCTATGGTGGGGTCGCCAAGGAACAATCTGAAAATTATGTGCTCGAATTCAACTGGATTTTGTTTCGTCCCTGCATGACCGCTTAACCCTGTCCTTTTCGTGAACAGCTTCCTTAGGAGTACCAGAAGGAATGCGGGGTGTAGGGGAAATGCGATGGTCGGTTGTTTGTCTCGAGAGACCACAGTCCTTGCCGACAACCAAGAGCCACCCATGTTCAGTTATACGACGATGGACCTACCTATCAGGTAAGCTGGAGAGATGTTTTCACTTTCTTCGTTCTTTCAACCTAACGTGAAACTTGTAAATAGAAATGTTTTACTAAAAATTAAAATATATGTGTGAATTATATGACAACCAAGAAGTGCATAAAATGATGGAACATATAAGGATGTGAAACTAAAATTGAGACTGTTATTACCTCCCTTGCAAGAGAGCAAGAGGCAGAGTTAAATTACTCGCCTCTTTTCCTCTTTAATATCTCTCCATCATCACCAATCTTCTGTTCATTTCCACTGTGTTGGAACAAATGAAGCTCATTCCCTCCTACAACTGATTACCTTCCAGTAAAAAAAGCTAAAAGCGTAGGTAGCCAGACCAACGTGGAATTCGTGTGTTAATCAACAAAAGTTTTAATTCTTTTGGCGAGTCATTCATCTCTGTCTTGCGGTTCAAATCCCACCATCAACGAAATACTTATCAATTGTAACATCCCTTAAGTGGGAGTTATTCCCGAGGTATAGCAAAATGGACATGAAACGATGTCTGTGACTTAATATTCAAGAATATGAAAAATGTTCACGCCTTTATTTACACATTCATGAAGTGTATAAGACAAAAACTTATATATATATATATATATATATATATATATATATATATATATATATATATATATATATATATATATATATATATATATATATATATATATATATATATATATATATATATATATATATATATATATATATATATATATATATATATATATATATATATATATATATATATATATATATATATATATATATATATATATATATATATATATATATATATATATATATATATATATATATATATATATATATATATATATATATATATATATATATATATATATATATATATATATATATATATATATATATATATATATATATATATATATATATATATATATATATATATATATATATATATATATATATATATATATATATATATATATATATATATATATATATATATATATATATATATATATATATATATATATATATATATATATATATATATATATATATATGTGTGTGTGTGTGTGTGTGTGTGTGTGTGTGTGTGTGTGTGTGTATGTATGTATGTATATATGCATGAAATTCCTATTAAAGTCATTGGCATTATTTGCAGACTATCTTTTCATCTAGTCTTTGATTCAGTCTATACTTTTTCTTTTTCCCTTCATGCAAGCTTCTCAGGAATAAGGAAAAATTATCCACGTTTCATCCCATTTACTTAGTTTAATCGGCGGATCGTTTCCCCACCTATCTGCAGTGTCTTGAGGACTAGATTACAAATGTTGTTGTTAATTTTGATTGACCTGGCTTTATGCCAGTGCAGACGGTTGCTCATAGAACAGCAAGTAAGTGTCATATACGATATTTGAAGTGAAAAAATTGGTCACGGATAAAATGTGTAAGAATAATAGTATGAGAAAGTGAAATATGGTCACGAAATGAAGAGTCCAAAGGTACGATTACAAACTCCTTTAACGCAAAAGGTGCTCATCAGTAGGAGAGAAAGAGTGATAGTAGCTGGTCCTGGTGAGTCACAGACGGCCAGTAAAGAAAAAAAAAATTATTATAAGAGACAACTCGGAAAAAAAATAAAAATCTAGAGATTCAGTATCATATTTAACTTACTTTGGAAGAAAATGAGAAGAAAAAACATCCACTTGTAGGAGCAAGGTTTGATGGAGGAAAAGGAAACACATTTAGTCTAAAAAAAAAAAAAACAGTTTTTCACCAAAACTTATGGATGCGTTTGTCATACTGGGAGAACTTTGTGCTGTCAGCACTTGGCGTGTATTTTCCCCACTTAAGAGGACTGTAGAATGTAAGAGTTTAATTATGTTTTGTTTTTATCTCTCTTCAGCAAACGATAATAAAAATAGTCAGCAGCTTGAGTGGAATATAGAGCGACAGATGAAGGATTCGGTCGTTGGACGTCAGGAGGCCGAACACGGAAAGTAAATGCTTTCATAAGGGGAGCAGGGTAACTCTCAATCTAACTGATTAACAACTACCACATTGCTGTTTCCAGAGGAAATCGTCGGGCTGGAAGCCCTGTACTCTTCTTGAGTCTTAGTTAAGAAATGATTAATGTGAAAAAATACGCCCATGAAACGACTGAGTTGCGATTGAGACACTACAATGTCTCCTTGTCTGTACTCCCAAGTTGGGGAGAAGGTTGGGATGTGGGGTTGTGGCAACAACAGTTGCAGGATGAGTTTGAGGTCTGAGGTGAGGGGCTGGGGCGAGGAGGAGGAGGAGAAGAGTGTGAAGTCATTAGTGGCGAGTTTTGTGCTATTTCTCTTGACACAAAACAGGCACTGCTTCCACAGGCTGTTTGGTTGTTTCCAACAGTGTTTCTTGTTTACAAGATGACTGCCGGGGTACCGGTACAGGTAAAGGTACTGTTGTCAGTCTTAATAGGTTCATCGTGACATTTAACGGTGCATTGCGCATCAATCTTGCACTGCAGCATTTGAACCGTGCACAATGTGGTTCTGAACATTTGAGGTACTTGGAAATGGTAAGTTCCCCATCTTCAATTTATCGAGGGAATTCTTGGTTTCATTCCTTTTCCTGCAGATTCCACAAATTATGGGAGCCCTGCATTGGTCTTGGTGATGGCCATAGTGCTTGTAATAGAAAGATCTGACAGGCTCTGGTGTATAGTTTTCTATGAGGAAGTATTTCCATATTCAGAACCATTCTTGGCTCGGAACCATTCTCTGAAAGAAGTGGCTAGCACTTTCCTTGCTGGTGCTTTACTGTATGTTTGGTCACACATCTCTCTGCGTCGACAATGTACAGCAGTTTCTGTAGATGTTCCAGAGGGGTTCGACTGGGCAGGGGCACAAGATAGTCGTGTTTAATTTTTAGTCTGGGTTTAATAACATGAAATTTCCACTGGCCTTCAGGAGGTCAATTGTTGCTCTGTCTTTTAGTATGAACATTTGCTTATTCATGCGATAATGAAGGACAACAACTATTTAGTGTCATGTACCCTCCCAAAGACATTATTTATGAGCATCGACTTTCTAAAGCAAAATAAATACCCCTTACATATTTCTAGAGAGATAGAATGCAGTTTTACAGAGAAATGTCTTCACGTGTATCGTCCATAAGTTTATATGTATTATGCTAGAGCACAAATATAGAACACGATTACTCTGAACTGCATATTCAGGGATATTGTTTGTCGATGTTCCTATTTTTATTTATGTTTTATCAAAGCATTTTAACCCTAAATAACTTAAGTGTTAAAGGTAAAACTTCAAATAAATATTCGAAGTTGACAACGATGTAGGTTCAGAATGAGAACCGTGCAAAAAAATAGGACTCTGTCACTGCACCTTCACCGGCTAACCTGACGAGTAAAAAAAAAAAAAATTAACTAACAAAAAACAACAACGAAAAACAGCGCTCCCATCAAACAAATTGAGTTCTATCTCAAAATACTTTTCACAGTATTGCAGCTTAATTACTACGGATATTTCAAAAGTAAGAGAGAGCAAGTGTGACGAAGACTCAAATCGTAGGAGGATTTTTTCCTTGCACAAAACATCAGTAATACGATAATTGTGTATTTATTAGAATTACTTCTGGATTCCTATGTGGAAGATAAAGAAAAAATGCAAATATGACTGAAAGCCAACGACCATGAATTAGATATTAATTGTCTTTGAAAGTTTCCTCAGTAAACAAAATGAAATATATCCATCCACCTTATGGAATTTGGGAGGTCTTCGAATATTGAACCAAGTTATTTTATCCAAAAAGACTTGAATGAAAAAAAAAAAAAAGTTTTAACAAACATATTTTCACCTATGTAGAAAGAGTTTTTTTTTACAGAATCGGCGAAAATGTAAAAATAAAAAGTAAAAAGTTAAAAACTGTCACATCAAAATGGACATGCGCAAACAGTGTTGACTAAATCAGACAACGAAAGTCAGGAGTGTATGGCGCTATACAGTAGTATTACAGCCCCTCTTAACTTGAGAGCATCGGCATTCGTAGTGCCTCGGGGAAGACTGTTCCACAGTTTTGCAGTAAAGGGAATGCAAGACAACTGAAAGTGGGTAGATTGATAATGTGGCATCTCAGATGTGAATGTCAAAATTAGTTTATGGAATAAATGATGCACATTATCCGGCATCAAAATCGATAACTTTATGCTTAGGAATTTACACTTGACACTGTGCGATGGGCCAGTATGAAAACAAAACTACTGGAATGATATTGCATACGTCATTTCCGTGAGAGAGAGAGAGAGAGAGAGAGAGAGAGAGAGAGAGAGAGAGAGAGAGAGAGAGAGAGAGAGAGAGAGAGACTTAATCTACGAAAATAGAGATCTAAGTCATTATATTTAGAGTGGATTCGAACATTTACGATTGCCATTCGGATGCTTTCTGGATATGGACGCACTCAATGTGTATTGTTTGTTATTCATGAATAAATTTATAAATCAAGCTGTATATGTAACTATCTATTGTTATCTGTGTTTCCATTTCCAATTTCCTCTTTACTTTTTCATCGCTGTACTTTTTATTTCCATTCTTATCCATTAAGTAATGAAAGTTTATTTTTTACTGTGCGCATTTTCTCCTAACAACTATTTGCTGTTAATGTCTTTTGATATACAATCTTCCTACCTTTTCCTTTAGAAGAAAGCTATTTCTGGTTGTTATCGAGCTAACGGCGAGCAGTAACGTCGTTGTCGTTGTTATACTTCCATCTCTTCTGGTATTATAATGTAATCCACACAGAGTAATCATTGATGGGGCCATTCATTTACTCATCGATTCATTCATTCATGTACACTATGGTTCTGTGCTGCATTTGACTTGCAATAACAATTATGCAGTCAACATTGTGATAAAACTTTATAACTGCCTTATTTCAAGACAAGTTATGCTATTATATGATGTTAATTATTGGTATATTTTTCAGTGGTTATACCTGAGACTTTTAAGTTGCACTAAATGATTCTACACACAATCCATGACCTGAGTCTATATCGTGCAACAGCTCTTCAGAACGTGGAGACCTCGCATAGACACACCAGAGCGTGGGAGGTGTGTAATGTGAGGCAGGAGCCTAGGATATTTTACTACACTCCCCTCATGTAGGCCGGATATAACTACAGTATGTTAGATCTTGAGCAGATAGTTTAATCTTAACAGCATCATATAAAATTTGCTAAGTAGGTCTTTAAATGTCCACGTTTCTTAGAAACTCGTTTAGTTTTTTAAGATTTTGTTAAGATAACATTTTTGTGACTTTTGAAATAAAATAGAGAGGGAACACATATGTTATCAAATGCCGTTTCAGTAATTTATAAGAAGTAGGGAAAGCAAATTATTGCTTGGATACATGGAATTACGTTAAGCCTAACTATTCTGACAGTGAAACAAGAGCACCATGGAATGGAACTAGGTCTATTGCTTCCCTTATTAACATCCTATTTCTTTAACTATACAGTAGTATGTTTGCTAGTTTTAATTAACTAAAAAGTGGTTGACTCAAATGAATCCGATTTTCATATACTGCTAACAAAACAAAGATGAGAGTCAAACACTTGTTTTACTCTTTGTCTGTTTCCTATCTCGATATGCATGTCCAACATTTTATGTAATCTAGTTATATTGAAGGGCTTTCAGAAGGAGATGTGTGACCACTAAGAGACAAATAACATTCAGTATTTTGCCTTAAAAAAGTAAGTTTTCTGTCTCAGGGATAACTGAAAATCTATTTGCCGTGACAACGAAAAATTGCTTAGGGACACCGCTTCCATTTTGTTAGATAATCAACAATCGCCCTTTCATTCTAAGGGTTGCACGCCTATCTTTAGAGAATAAAGTATGATTGCCTATCTTGTTTTTGAATATGTTTATCCAGTACTTGTCTGCCAGCGAAACAGTTCATTACCTCAAAAATGGTTGTACGGATCTTGACACAAGCATTCATTGTGTGTGATTACTTCTATATATATATATATATATATATATATATATATATATATATATATATATATATATATATATATATATATATATATATATATATATATATATATATATATATATATATATATATATATATATATATATATATATATATATATATATATATATATATATATATATATATATATATATATATATATATATATATATATATATATATATATATATATATATATATATATATATATATATATATATATATATATATATATATATATATATGCGTGTGTGTGTGTGTGTGTGGAATATAAGGAGTGTGATTATTTTCTATAAATAAAGGCAAATGCCACGAAGGGAAAAATGAAACAACGGAGTGGTTGCTAGGCCTTTCGACACACAGTCCTTTGCTAACAGACTGATAAGAAATATAAAAGTAGGTTTACAAGAAAGGTCGTATAATTGACAAATGTCATACATATATCCCTGAGGATTGGTATTATAAAGGAACAGATGCACCTGGAACCCAACACAGTTGAAGAATTAGTAGACCTACTAAACCAAAGGTAAATCTTTGAGAGGTTTTACAAAATATTAGACCCCACTGTCTCGGAAGGTGGGGAGTCAATTAAGGATTATATGGGGGAAGAGACTGACCAGCAAAATGACCTTGGAATGAATAAGCTAATTATATATGTTTATAAAAGTACAACACTTAATTTATGCTCCTTTTGGTAAGCAATAACAATTCTGGCAAAATTAACATTTTCAAAAACGTTTAAATATATGAATACATAGGAAACACATAACATAACTAATTAGTAATTAAGTTAGTGATTTTACCTTTAATGTTATTCTTGAACATTTCACTAATACAGAGGTCCAAATAATAAATACCAGGGCTAAGGTTAAAATTACAGCTGGAGATAAGCTGTAGAATAGCAGATTCTGAAAAGACTTTGTATAGAGAAATCTTTCGATCTGGCAATCACTGAAGTGTCAGTCCAATTTATCCTGTGAGAGTTTTCACTGAAATGAATGACTATTGCATTGGATGTTTGCCCAGTTTTGACAGAATACTTAAGCTGTTTAATTCTCACTTCTTAATCTTTACTAGATTAACCTATATAAAAAGAAGAGCAGTCAAAACATGAAATTTTATATATGTTGTTGCTTTCCTTTGGGCTATTTTTTATTAGCATCTCTTGTAGCATGTTATTATAGGAAAAAAACAGGTTGCATTAAAAGATTTTAACAATGATTTTATGGTTTCAAAACCACTAAAAAAAGCTAAGCTAAGAATGTTCTTAGGTGTTTCTTTCTCCACTTCATTTTCACAATAAAACTTTTTGTGGGCTTTATTATAACAAATATCTAGTATATGTGAAGGGTATCATAAACCTGCCCCTACTTTTCTTATGTATTTGATTTCTTGATCCAAAAACTGGAGGCTAACAATGCCCAATTCTCATAAAAAAATGGAAGAAAAAATGTCAATTTCACATAGCTTTATTAGTGACGTTTCCAGGTCTTGCCCCATTATCACAGCTGTAAAGAGACGAATATATATAAAGTATGATAAGAAGACTCATCCTAAAAACACCAACATACATTTTCGTATGAAGTTGGTGGCCTGAATAAACCAAGTCATAAAAAATTCCAATACCACAATAAAAAAAAATCCTTACAGATAAAAAACAACTAATAGGTTAGTTGTCACTAAAATTTCCTCATTACCTTATAGGGTGGTCCCATTTTCAGAAAATGTAACTTGTTAAAGCATATCTTGTTAAAATTTGGTAAACCAGTTGTTCCATAAGGATTTGGGCCTGCTGAACCAAAAAATCAAGGTTACCAAGAAAAATTGTAGTCACAAATATTTACTAATTAGAACTCTTTTCAAGTAGCTGTATGTAGTCTTTGTACTCCAGATGATAAAATGGAAGTTTGTAATACCAGTGTTGACTGAGTTCAGTGGTCAACGTTCATACACTTTGTTGTACACCTATAATTACCAGTACAAGTTAATCGATTTTGCATATTTGCACTTGCATGTGGAACATTTTGTTTGACAAGTGATTAGTTGCAAACAGGGTTCTGGTACAGCCGGGAGTGACAAAAGGACTGAGACATATTGCCATCCTACAATTCCAAACCCAAACTTGTGGCTGGTGGAATATTGAGCATAGGGCAAGTTGCTTGAAACCAAACCACACTCTGTAAGTGGCACCTTTTTATGTGGTATTTCAATGCATCACTTGTTGGTGGTGTAAATTCTGGCTTAACATTCTTCTTGAATGCCTGGTCAGTTGTGACAGCTTCTGGACATTGTATACCTTGCATATCAAAGCTTCAACATTTTTTATGACTTCCTCGCACAGTGGCTCATGTCCCAGACCTCTCAACACATTTTTGTGCTGGAGGAAGACTCATAGTGCTGTCTTCTTCCTGTGGCCAGAGTGAAAAGATGTTATGTCACACCTTGTGGTTGCTTGGAATGCCAGGAGTAGCTGAACACCTGTAATGTCCAATTGGTGTTTATGTATGACATTTTTTCACTGAAATGAACTTTGGTTTCTTGTATGTTCCTGACTTCATCCACAGATCACTGGAGCCAATGCTTGTGTAACAGTGAGCTACAAGTAGACAGAATACACATGTATCTCGTGATGACACTACGATTGTGTTTGTCTTGGCATTGGTACAATGGAGAATAATCCTTGTGTCAGCCTCTTCAGGGTGGCCTTCAAGCTGTGTTACATCAATGCTTGCATCATTGGAATGCATCTTTGATTCCTCTATGACCAATGACCAATGACCAATGTCTTTCTAAAGGTCTCACTTTGTAATGCTTCCTCTGGCAAGGTCAGTTTTATTCTCTTGGAGTGAGAGGAATCCCTGCCAATCTTGTGGCAGAGGGGCATCTCCTGATTTAATTATCCTACGTATGGGTGTTCCCTTTCTTTGTCTTGTCCTGGTTCCTTCTTTAACAGATTCTTCAGTATATCTGTTACTCTGACAATGTCAACATCACCCCCACTATAATCTGTTGTTAATATCATCTGATGCTGTCACATCTCACAAAGATGTCAGCAAAGTCTTGTAAAAAAAGTTGCACCTTTAGGTTTCCCCAAAGCAACAACCAATGCTTGCATCAATGATGAGTGTTGCACTACCATAGATTGGAACTGGTTCAAAATGGACACTTAATTTAAGTCTTCATGAGCTCCCCGAAAGATTGAATTTTTATCCAGTGCTGAGCCATTCATCTCAGCATTTGATATGGGGACCAGGAAAAGTTCATGCTACAGTAGTTCCTCCAAGTGTCCTTTCCTGCCTGACTCATAAGCAATGACAATCCTTTGCAGAATGGGTTGGTCAACCTCGATTGATTTGCCCTTTGGATCAGAGACCTTTTGGACATCATACATTTTTGAAAATGTTGGTGCCCTGCACTTTTCCAGAGGATCAGAGAATTTCTTGCTAGGCTGTCCTTCACTTGTCACCACAAGTCTATCCTTTACAAATTCCTCAAGTTGTCTTTGCCAAAGTGCATTAGCATGAAACAGGGCACTTGTGACTGCACTTGAAGCTTTATCCTTATTAGCTACATTTTCCAGTGCCTCAAATGGTGTGTCACGTTCTGCTAAAACTTTTAACCCGACAAGAACATCCGCAACTTGAGCCTCAGATACACAGTCTTTCTTTAGGTGACTCTTTTTTGCCTCTTTGTATGTCAGAGTATCATCAAGAGTGAGCCCATTTAATTTTATCGTGTCTGAAGCAATTTGTGCTCTCATGTTGAAGTTGAGGGTACATCTGCTCAGAGCAGAAGTTGTTTTGAATATTCAACAACACCCAACTCTCTTTTTGGTCTCATTAAGCCATTCCTGGGCCTGGTCAAGATCCACTTGGTTGAATTTTGCCTTCCCCGCCTTGACATCAAAATGTCCCTGTCTGAACTGGTTCTCCTCCTCTGCAGTAAGATTAAAAATCCTATCTATAACATCTTTGTTCTTCTGGCCCTTCAATTTGTGCCTCTTGGTGGCACTGTATTGCAGTGTTTGAAGTCCCTTTGGTCCAGCAATTGCAAGTGTTTCCTTCTTCTGGGCCTAACAGATGATGCACATTAACAACAAGTCTTTCACAGGTCTTTTAAGATTAGAAACTGCCTCTATTTTCCCCTTCCCATAAAGTCCAAACACTGTTATAATCTATGTTATGTCTAGGCAGGATAGTTACTTGTAGCATATATTAATGAGGTGGATGATTCTTGTGATATTTCACAACTGTATCTGCTCACTATCTGCAAATAAAAAAAAAGTGTGTTTGAAGTAAGCATATCTACAATTTGCCACAAAAATATGAATCTAAAAACCAAGATGAAACATATAATTATCATTGACTTTAATGATTTGTAATTTTGGTTTAAAAAAGAGAGCAATGCCGCTGAAAGTCATCAAGGGTACCTTCAAATTAACTTTTATAATTTAACTGGGTAGTTCAGTGTCATAAACCATGGAAAAAAAGGAATTAAGATTTATTATCAGAAAGATGAGCCATTATTGGCTTTAGAATTTTATGGCGGTCATTTTGTGTTTTGTCTTTTTTTGGGCCTTAGTATTCAAAATACTGCTTAGTAATCTTGATTTTTGGATTCAGGAGGCCCAAAGCCTTTAGGATCAATTGGTTACCAAATTTTAACAATGTATACCTTAACAACTTCACTGGGGCTCTTTTCTAAAAATAGGACCAGACCATCACTTGTACAGATTAGTAAAAACACACAAAGAAAATAATCCTATGTTGCCTATTATCAGCACTGTTGGCTCAGTATCATATAAACTTTCAAAATATATCACCAAGCTCTTGTCTCCTTTACTTGTAACTATCTCCGGTTCTCACATATACAGTATAATTCACTAGATTTACTTGATAAATTTAACAAACTCGCTTTTTGTCCCGCTGATAGATTTGTTAGTTTTGATGTTTGTTTTCTTTTTACTAAAGTCCCTATAGGTTTTATTTTAGAGCATCTTAGTAACGAACTAATCCATCATGAATTACCTCTACCTGTAAGTCATATTATTTCACCCACTAGGTTGTGCATTTGTGATTGGAAGTTTATATTCAATGCTGAATTCTACCAACAAATATTTGGTATGGCAATGGGCAACCCTTGATCGCCACTCCCCTCAAACTTGTATATGGAATTTTTTGACAAACGATGTTTACCTAATATGATTTATACCTGTTTAAAGTGGTATAGATATGTTGACGATATTTTGGCTGTTTTGCCTGCTGGTATTGATGTAAATGATTTACTCTCTAATTTGAATAACCAGGTACCATCTATTAAATTTAGGCTACTTTAGAATTAGAAAAGGACAATTGCTTCCCTTTCTTAGATGTTTTAATACATAGAGCACCATTTCAAAGAAAATTTAGTATTTATAAGAAATCAACCAACAACTTAATTTATGTTCATTTCTTTTAGGCCACCACCTAAATATCAAAATATCCATTTTTTTTACGAGTATTGTGCACTGTCAGTCCTCAGTATTTGGATCAAGAAATCGAATACATAAGAAAAATAGGGACGGTTTTATATTATCCTTCACATATACTAGATATTTATTGTAATGAAACCCACAAAAAGTTTTATTGTTAATGTAACATGGAGTAAGAAACACATAAAAACATCCTTAGCCTGCCTTATTTTAGTGGATTTGGAACCATAAAATCATTGGTAAAATCTTTTAATGTCAGGCTGGTTTTTCCTATAATAACACACTAGTAGGAATGTTAATAAAAAAAATAACACTAAAAAAAGCAACAACATTATATATAAATGCCATGCTTTGGCTACTCTTCTTTTTATATAGGTCAGTCTTTCGAGTGAGAGTCCAAAGCATTAGCAATTCAGGCACAACGGTCATAAAAGGAGTTGGAACCTAAGTACTTACGTACGTAAGGTTTACCCGGGCAGGCGACTAAGGCCTAACATACCAGCGAATTTTACCTAACTGCCCTCGAATTGCTAACATTTCATTCTTCTTACCCCTTTCACTGTGAGATATGATGACAGCGAACACATGAGAATGTGTTTCACAGAAATAAATTTCTAACTAACCACGCAACCGAACCCCGGTCTTTCGAGTGAGTGAGAGTCCAGAGCATTAGCAATTCAGGCACAAAGGTCATGAAAGGAGTTGGAACCTAAGTACTTACGTACCCAAAGTTATAATCAGCTCAGTGGTCTGGTAAAACTAACGTATACTTATACTTACTTTTCCTGAGTAGGTGACTAAAGCCTAAAATACCAGCGAATTTTACTCAACCCCCAAAGATCGCGTTCTTATGTGTTCATTTTCATATATCCATACATAAGTATATCCAGTATATGTATATATATATATATATATATATTTATATATATATATATCATATATATATATATATATATATATATATATATATATATATATATATATATATATATATATATATATATATATATATATATATATATATATATATATATATATATATATATATATATATATATATATATATATATATATATATATATATATATATATATATATATATTCAGGTAAGACCACAGGAAAAACAAAAGAAAGGAGTACCGAGCGCTTGATGTTATTTCAACACATTTTCAGTACAATGACAAAACACCAAGAATATCTAGCAAAGTAAAATCATAAATGCTGAAAAAAATAAACAAAGATATTCAAAATCCGGTTAAAACCCAGTACAGAACAGCTCAACAGACGATTAAAAAGAAACAATCTTACAAATCTCTTTAACAATAAATGCGTCTAGCTTGCACATACCCTGGCATACATTCAATAAGTTACCGTGATATTTAATCAAAGCAGATTCAATAACATTTCTACGAGTGATATTATTACAATATAAAACTGAATTTGCCCCTCCCAGATGAATCATATGATTAAAATGATCAATGTGTAAAAATAAAGCATTCGACATTTGTCCCGTTCTCACACTATATCCGTATTGTTTAATTCTTGTCTCCAGTCCCTTCAAAGATTTTCCTATATAAACACTTGCAATTCATGCAAGGAACCCTGTAAATGCAGCCATGAGAAACTCTTGAAATTAGTATGTTTTAAAAGGTATTTGATATTAAAAAAACAACATTAATTAAAAATTCTGGCAAAAACTTGGAACCAAGAGATCACTATATGGTAAAATAAGTACATTTTGATTGTTAAAAGCCATTCTGAGTTACATAAAAAATTTTTGTGCTTTTGCAAAGCACATTCAACAAAATATTTGGGGTATTTAAATTTTTCTGATATGTTAAAAATGTTTTCAAACTCTTCTTGAAGAAATTCAGGGCTGCAGATACGTAAAGCTCTTGAAAACATGGAAGAAAAAGTAGCATTGTTTACTCGATTGCTATGATTAGAATAATAATTGATGTATGGTTTACATTTTTGGGTTTCCTAAACTTTATTTAAAGCCATTTAAAGTACGTTGAACATTTACATCTAAAAATGACAGACAACCATCATGTTCTTCTTCATAAGTAAAAAAATAATAGAAGGTACCAAATTGTTCAGTTTGAAAAGAAATGTATTCACATGGTGAGAGGTCATTTACAAAAAATATCACCTACATATCTAAACCACAAAACACCATATGGTAAAATATTAGATAAAAAGCTAGTTTCAAAAATTTGAGTACAAATTACTTAAAACAGGCGAAAGAAGATTTCCATTGCCAAAGATTTTTGTGTATGAAAATTTTTTCATCAAAATTTTCCGAATCACAAATGCAAAGTTTAACCATTTCTAAAATGTTACTGGGTGGACAAGGTAAATCATAATCATCTAAAAATTCAGATAAATATTCAAATTAAAGTCATTTATATTTACCTTTGTAAAAGATACAACATCAAAGCTAATCATTTTTTAAAATTAATAGTTGTGCTATTTAGTTTTTTATCAGATCTACATTATGTTTAATATTAGAGTTCGAAATGTTCCTACTAAAGGTGAAAGAATCTTAACCAGCCATTTTAACAACTTGTAAGTACATGACCCAACAGAGCTGATAATTGGTCTAATGGGATTGCCAGGTTTATGTGATTTAACAACGTCCATACAAGTAAGGTAAAGTCGGAGATATGGTTACAAATTGTTTCATCAAATCTTGATTATTTTTTAAGATACTGTTGACCTTTTCATCATCAAAATAAGAAAGCACACATTCCGACGGATTCGAGGTCAGTAGTTCTTAGGTATTAACATCACTCAGCAGTAGGTGTAGTTTTTCTTTGCAATCTTGCTTGTTTAGAATAACCATTGCATTAGACTTATCAGCTTTCAGGTTTTACCGGATTTTGAATTTTTTTTTTCAATTTTTTCAGCTTTTGTGTTTAGAATTGCTAAATATTCTCGAAAATATGTTGAAATAACACAAAGCGCTAAATGGTACTCCATTCTTTATTTTTCCTGTGGCCTTAGCTGAATATTTTTAGTGACATATATATGAGGTAAGCAAGTTCCCAAAAGATATATATATATATATATATTTATATATATATATATATATTTATTTATATATATATATATATATATATATATATATATATAGTATATATATATGCTGGTCTATATTAAGACTATATATATATTATAGATATATATGTATAGTATTTTGCTATATTATATTCACCTATTTACTATATATATATATATATATATGTCATATATATATATATTTCATTTCATAATATCTACAATATATATAGATAGATATTTATATATATATATATATATATATACATATATATATATATATATATATCATATATATACTATAATATTACTAATGGACCTGCTCAAACTGGATGGTTCTAATGGAGTTTTATTCAAAAAGTTACAAACTTTCTTGGACAAAGTGTCACATTATCAAGTATCCGTACAATGAGCAGACGTTAATGTCCGGCTTTATTTTTCAGTTTCATGGCATTTGATTTTATGATCCTATAATCGCCTAAGCTCTTCCATGTGTGACCTCCACCCCTCCTGACCTTGGTCTTTCTAGATCCTTCCTTAGGTGACCGTTTTTTGTTTCTCTTACGTTTTTCTTCGTTTCCCACCTGCTGTGGGGTATCACGATTTTTCTCTGAAATGGTCTTCAAAGCCGTTTAAATGTGTTCCCAGCCATCGTGTTGTTGGCGCATGTTATTAATTTTTATTCTCTACAACCAGTCTAGATGTTTTGTTGGTGTTCCTGTACAGAAAACTCATATTTTCCCAGTCTATTCTGTGATCAGCCCAACTGTGTTTGGAAAATTCTGATTATAATGCCTTTTGTTCTGCAGATGTTGTTTGCTTCGCTCCATACATGATATCCAGTTTCGCCATTGTACCCTTCAACAGCTCTAGACACGAACTGCCATATAAATTAATCTCTATCCTCTCTACCGACTTTTTTGTTTCTAAATTTTGTTCCTAATGGTGTTTTTGTAGCTGCCTATCAATTTGAAATTATTAACCTGTTGATGGGTGCAATAGAGTTAAATATCCAGGACTGTAATTATTTTCTTTCCTAATTTAGCAGGTTTTGTTTCCTTTTCTTTATTTTCCCTCTCCCCAAAATAGTTTTCCTTGCTTTGATGTGTTTGACCGCCCACCAATACTTAGGTGTAGCCTAATCTCGAAAAAACTCTCCCTTTAATCCAACTCTTCGTCTAAAAATTCAGGGACTGCAAATCCTATAAGCCCTGATTGCCACCTTCATTAATCCTATTTTATTACTTTAGTATGACTGAGAACATATTATCCAAAATTAATATTGTGTTTCTTACTATATCCAATTATTACCTGAATTAAATTTCCCTTCCCTCTTTACCAGAACATTAGAAATGATTTTGATTGAATATCTTTATTGTGAACGTCTGATATTGTTTAGCCCCTCTCTTTCCTAGAAAACAAGCAGATCTTCAGATAGATTCAGAGAATACCTATTACATCATTATGCAGACCCATGGTAAATACTGTGATAACTTATTTTTTGCCACGTATTTCCATTTGCACCGCTCTGTCGGTTCCTGATTTCTAGGATACCTGCAAGATATCTGTTTTGTTGTGGTATTCATTTTTGTAAGAATAAATCCATTTTTCATATATAAACGCTAAAATAAAATAGAAAATTTTATATCAACGCTATATAGCAGGTATTATATATTACATAAACCATTAAATGAACTCCATATTCTATTTGCTTATTACATAAGTTTGACCATCTATATGTACATGTGTCAGTGAAGTAACATCCATTTATTACATATATAATCAATACAATCTTTAATATCTTGTATAATATATAATTATAATATATAATATCAGTATATAGTTTTATAAATGCCCTTCATATACTAAGCCACCCATTTTCCAAGGATATATGTTGGAGCATTTACAAATGATAGGTGACAAATTATGACTTTATCAAATATATACATATATAAATCCAAGTCTATATATGATTTACAAAAAATTACTAATATATAATATAAAACTAGTGTTTATAAAGCTATAGATGTATAAATATTCTTTATATTTGTCTCGATTTAAGACCCATACTTTAATTGTTAAATTTAATGTTATCCTCGCTAATCTATAACAGCATTTGTCACATATTAATATAATTAACTTTGTGCAATTGTATATGCAACTGTCCTATTTCATAATCTTTTGAATATTCAGTACTATTGTCCCCTTTGTACTGGGAAGATTTTAAATCCCCATATGTCCAAATCTTGCTATTATAAATCTAACAACGCTTTTATACTTTACAACCTATACATTTATAGTTAAAATAATAATGTGGATAGATCAACAGATACAAAATGTCTTCATTCCCATTTTTGTTCAATAAAAGTTCTTTAAACCAGGTATCAGAACATTGAAATCGTGATTATCATTCCATATATAAATAAATTTTTTCCACAACAACAAGTGATTGGTTTTATTTAGTCCCTTGTGACAGAGAGAAACTCATTACAGGAAATCAGCTGTGAATGTTTATTGTCTTGAATAAATTTTAATACAGACTTATTATTATCCATAATCCCAGTGATCAATTGATTCACTTCCACCATGGTGTCCACTGTGATGAGGGTCAAGTTTGACTGTCCCATTATCAGATTGCATCCTTTACTAACTGAGGAGGTTCACATAACTTTCAGTGCTTGTGCTAATCCACATCCATAATAACAGGTAAATCATACAATGTTCTGGTCCAATTCAACATGTACTCCTGTTACATACTTCATTTACCATAACTAAAAATAAAATACTGATTGATTAAAAAAACTCAATTATGTTTGTATTGGTTGATTGCCAAGTTCATAGAGAAAGCATTGGGAGTCAAAAACCTTTATACAAGGTGATACTACTGGTAAATAATGTGTTTTATGTTGTCACATTATAGGTTGACACTGAATAAAATAGATATAGTGGGTTCACCATTTATTCATTGGAAGTGATTAGATTACTTAACTCGCATTTTGACAATTTATACGGGCATTGGGGTTTTGGGAAATATGGGATATTCTGATCTTAAATATAAATGTATTTAGACATAACTAAGTTTCCCAACCAGATTATTACCGAATAGTACTCCGATGTATAAAGAAGATGGATAGATATGTTGATCACTGTTTGTTTTAATCAAGGTATTTATATGTTCTAAATATCAAATGATGTTCATCAATAAAAATTTTAACTATTGGAATGTGATATCAATAAAATAATTGGTCATATCAATGTATCAGGATATTTCCTGATTTTCCATGGAAGTAGATATGTGTACAACCATTTCAAATGGAAAGTTATAGAATATACTATTTCATATTTTAAATTCAATAAATCATTTGAAATTCTTCATGAGAATCACATTCATATAAATATGCTATGTTTTATAATACTTATCATTGCATCTATAAAATCAATTGATGCATATAATGATAATAGTCATATATTTTCATTAGGCATATCTATATTTATAAATATACATATTATAGCTAGTCTTCCTTAAATAATCTTATTATGTTTGGGTTTATTTATGTTATTTCTATCTACCCCTTTTATAAAATTTCTTTTAAGTCAGGGAACTTTTTTTTTTCAGGGAAATTGTTTGACTGAGTAATAAGGAGAAAGAAGTTATCTAACCTTTTATTCTTTTTTCAATCAAGCCAATTGGCCTTTTCTCGTATTGTTTCATTTAAATACTCATTTTAGGTAATCCAAGACTTTTAAATCTCTACTGTTTTTCTTTATTCATTGTTTTGATAAAAAAAACATGTTTATTTAAACAATGCCTTTCAACCGTAGTTTCATCTAAAATTCTGACTATTTTTCAGGACAAATTGTGTATCAACTTTGCTGTCAAACATATTATTCCTTAAAAAAATAATTTTTGAAATTTGTTTATGTTTTTCCAAAATTATTTCATACATATTTTTTGGCTTAATCTGACGTAAATTCAAAAATTTTTTTTTCTTATTTTAATGACAATATATTACATTTATTTTTATATTTTTTTGTAGAATATGGCTGAATCTTAATGATCATAACATTTCAACCTAAAAAAAAATTGTTCTCCAGTGTTGTGGCAAAATGTAGATTTTTCATTTAATCACTTCTCATTTTCGTGAATTTAATAAAAAACATATTTGATATTTATTATATATGGCATCAAAGTTATTGTTGTCCAGTATATGGTTATATTTGAAATTTATCCATTTTGTTAAAGCTCAAATGTGGAAAAAAATGTTCAGAAAAAGGACAAACCTGTGACTCAAACGACATGACTATAGATAAAAGAATGCATTATTAAAAGTTTAAAAATTACATTTCTGTGGAAACTGAATAAATGTCCTAATTTTTCGAAAGGTAACGAAAATACTGATGCTGACAACAGCTCATTAAGAAGCCATTTTTCAACCAACTCTGAAGTCAGACCTGAAAAATTTGCAAATTTCAAAATCTTTCCATACCTGGAAAGGATGTGCTTAATGGCAAATAAATATATATATAGTAATAGATGATTTTATTTGGAATAATGAGGCAAAGTGCGTATCTTAATAAATAATGATATAAATACATATTTATAAAATACATACATATCATATTAATATATATAACCAAAACAAATATTAGCGCTTAGGATGCATATGCAAATATAATTGGATGGTCAATAAGATATTATTTGCATATGTGAACAATCTATTTTATATAATCATGCACCTTTAAATATATTCAAAATGACAACGAAACGAGCTATTTTGTTATATAATTTTCTCTTTATTGGCGTTTATAACTGATAAAAACAACAAAATTGTTCATAATAAAAGTTTTTATCCAAATACAATATTTACATTTATTATGGAAATTCATTCTGTTACTTATTAAACTCTGAACCACTCAGCAAAGAGGTGCAAAGATTCATAACTAGATATTGAACTCCGCATACAACACATCTACAAACAATGTGGAACTATACCCATTAATTATATAAAAACTTCCCAAAGAATAAGATTAGATGGAGAAATTGTTCATAAGACTATAAATTTAATAGTTTTCCATGGTATATATATTAAATATATTTTTATGGAATGTTATCATAGAAAATTGGTCAGGAAAAAGTAAACTGATTTGCATTATGAAACGATTGTGGTATTAGTTTAAGGATTCGAAATGATTCTAATAAAAACGTTATTACAGTTTTTCTAACAACCTTTGAAAAAGTTGTTGGAAAATAAGGGATTACTGCAAAATATTGATGTTATATATATAGATCTGGGATTTAACTTCCTACAAGATGTCAAAGAAGGCATCATGGAGTAATGTAGATAAAGTGTTTAATTTAAAGAACCTGCAATTTTAAAATTTTATGTAGTCCAGTAAAAAGTTTCTTTAAAAACTGAAGTGTTCATTGATATATTGTCAGTCAGACTATTGCATATGCAGAAAAATACTTTATTAACACTTTTAAATTCCATTAAATTTGGAAACGATTTTTATATTGCTTGGAGGAACATTTTTAGACACCTGTCCCTTTAAAATACCATCCGTGCTGTTAACAGGGCCCAGGTTAGTTGAATACCTTTGCCTGTTTTAAATTTAAGTCATATCCCAATCTGACGTTATTTATAATGTTTATTAAGCAAACTAACTGTTGTAAAATATACTAAAACCGTGATTCACCGATAATAAATCTACGGTTCTGAGATTTTTAGTCTTAATTTAATCATGCTCATTTGAATACATTTTAATTAATTGCAAGGTTAATGGTTCTCAACCTTTATATTACCACGCCCCTTTCAGTACTAATTTTAAAACCAAATGGTGCAAATGAGCAAAATTGTCCCCAGATTAGTTGAAAATAAATTCTTTTAATGATTATTTTAGATTTAAAGTTTAGGTTTCTTGTAAATAATTACAAAATAATGGTTGTCCCTTGTCTGTAACTAGAATGGTAGACTTTAGGAAACTAACAGAAATAGAAGGAATACTTTTCATTACTTTCATCAACTAATGAATATTATACCTCATAACATTTAGAGAATAACGATGATAATTCTGTATTTTTACATTTTGATTGCTCTCGGAAATTTCAGTTATCCCTAAAGCTGAATATTTTATCCCCAAACTGATCAAGTTCCAATTTACAGGAATGAACTTTTACAGGACTAAGCCAATTTTACCGTCTTTTTTTTCTATTCAAATTAAACTCTTTATCTACTCACTTCATTGCCTTCTGGACATCTAGTTGGGAAAACGTTTTCTAGTCTCAAGAAATCATCTCACAAATGACGTTATTTTAATGTATTTTTGATATCAAGCACTGGTTTTTTTAGTATGTCCCAATTAACTGCTTTAAAAAAATAAATCACTCTGGAATTTATAAATATTCTAAGAACTCTTTATTCATGATAAAACCTATCCATGACCAAAAATTGATGATGCACTAAGAAAAATCATATTTAATTACATACCAGTATTAAATTTAACATATTTCTGTACAAATCCAACTACTTTCAAATAGTTTGTTTAAAATAAAAATAAACTTGACCCTTTGGATGAACCCATCATTATATATATTATCAATTGTTATATAGATGTAATCATAGGGACATACTGCATATCTGGGTCCCGAAATATTAAATAAGAATTGATTGCCATAATGGCGTATAGCTATTTAATGGTAGTAAACTTGGTAATCTTGAATCCAGTCCATTTTCAGAAACACGCTAATAGTTATGGCGTTATACTAGTCATAGTGTTGATTTTGAAATATTGGGACGTTGTTCCGAATTTAATTATTGACAATCCAGGAGTCCTTGTTTATTAAACAACTTGTTCTTCAATTGAACACTTATAGTATTCTGAATGAAGGTCTTACCTTACATGAAGCTCTTGCTGGTTTTTACATTTCCCCAACATTCATTCTGAATTATCAGTCCTTCTTCCTATCTTGATGGTTTATCCTGCTCACATAACATATATATATATTAATTTTGCTATATATAATGTATTATGTCTTGTATTTCTATCTTAGTGCTTTTAATGTTAATTTTATTGTTTTTATATATATATATATATAAATATAAACATATGCCTTATATATAACGTTGCATAAATGTATTTTATGGATATATATAGATATATATATATATAACCGTATATATATATATATATATATATATATATATATATATATATATATATATATATATATATATATATATATATATATATATATATATATATATATATATATATATATATATATATTTTTATAATATTACTGCTGTTCGCCCTCGTAACATTTGATTGTTATAATATCAGCCTGACTGAGACATCTCTGAAATTGCTTGTCCCATTAAAGCATCTTCAATTCAAACTTTAACAAATCCGTTGGAGAAAGGAAAAGTTTGTAAACAAAATATGTTAGGCATTTTTCCCTAAGCCTCAGAGAGAAATTTACATAATCAACCCTTAAAAATGGTGGTCCTAAGCTTTTTTCCTTTCTACCTGTCTCGATGCCTTTGTCAACAAAGCGTAGGACGCCCGGGCATGACTGTAAGCCTGTTCCCTGGCGGGAGGCCGGTCAGAACTCAGAGAGATCCCAGCGGTCACGAAACCAGGGTGACGCTGCAGACGTCTGGAACGATATTCTTTGTTCTTTATTACTTTTATCTATTATCTTAATTAGTGA
Organism: Macrobrachium rosenbergii; assembly: GCF_040412425.1. Classification (NCBI taxonomy): domain Eukaryota; kingdom Metazoa; phylum Arthropoda; class Malacostraca; order Decapoda; family Palaemonidae; genus Macrobrachium; species Macrobrachium rosenbergii. The sequence goes on from NC_089786.1 coordinate 27,834,381, forward strand.
ATTGGGAAGAAACAAGAATACGAACTCCTGAGGTCCCTCGTTTGCGCAGCGACTCGACATTAAGGTAAGTCCTGATTCTTGTTGAAACTTCGTCCATTGACTTTTAGTCCTCTTTTCTGTATTTCACATTTTTCTTTGTTTTCTTCCTTCAGCCACCACTTAGGGTATATGTGTTTACAAAGTCTAGATTAAGCCTAATTATTATATTGTTAGCTTCAACCCCATTATTCCAGTAAAATACCTAGGATTTAGGGTAAGCAAAATCAGGTTAAATCTCGATGCTTTTGTATGCCTCGCGTCCGAATGTTTGGAAGAACCGTTGCGTTTAAAATCAAATTCATCTCAAATATTCTTTGTTAAGGTTAATAACCCTTAACTGGCGACCTTTGGCTAATTAACGACTGTCTTTGAGGTTAACTTTTGGCTTCAAGTGGCAGGTTACGTGTAATCTTGGTTTGCAGGGCCGTAAAAATTACGTAAATTGAATAATACATGATCAACCAAGACCCTCACACGTAACATTGGCGACCTTGCGTAGAATCTAAAGTACATTTTAGAGAAAGAATCTGGAGAAAAGGAAATTAAAATTAATTAATTCCAAAAATAAAAGTCAGATATCGAACTCCATTTCATTCTTCCAAACAAGGAACGAGGCATAATAATAAGCAGTAAAGAGAATAGTTATAATAACAAGTGTAGTGAGAATTAGCATAGGTAGGAAGGGTGTAGAGCAGAGCGAGACATAATTTATAACGTTTAAGACAAATGGCATTTTACCGTGTTCGATCGCATGAGTTAAGTCGTTCAAGTAACGAATCTTAAGGCCGAAAAAGCGGAGCCCATTTCATATACACAAAGTAATTTAGAAATCGCGTCGGCAATTCCGATCGTTATTGTTTGCATATAGCGGGAATCATTCAAAACCGTGTCAGTGAAGTAGCAAACGAACTGAAATAGTAATTTTACAATAAAATACATTTTCAACAACGTAAATTTACGTCAGGCAAATCAGCATTTCTCTTTCATTCTTTTGTTTAATGTTTCGGGTGAGAATACGATAACAAAAGACACAAAGTTGTTTGGTAATTTAGTTTTCCATCCGTAACGTAAAACACTATGCATGATTGGTATATTTAAAGTAAAATCTGGATACCTGCATTTGTTTCGTTCGTTTTTGAATTTGTTTGCTAAAAGAAAATACCCGCCATCTTGGATTCCTCCGCGTGTTCGCGCGTTGTTTTGAAATTGTTTAAACTGTTTGTGAGAGAACAGCCATTTGGTGTTCCTTCACGTCGAGGTTGTTTTTGAAATTTAGGCCTAACGGGACCTTTTCCGCCATCTTAAGACCTTGTTATTGTCATTCCTCTGTTGTGACCAGACTCTGCTTCCAGCCACTCTTGGGTCATTTTTTTTTTTCTTTTCGTAGTAACCCACCTCCTAATATCTTAGCTAGAAAAAAAAACAAAAGATAATTTAGGCAGGGAAAGATAGGCCTTAGTTAGGAGTAATAACAAGTTCTTATACAGAATACCTACTATAAAAATCATATAAAGAAAATTTAAAATTTTTACGATAAACTTTTGTGACGTCGGCTCCCAGGAAAATTAAGATAATAAAGTAATCCCTAAGGAAGCCAAGACGACGCATCTATATCATTTTATTAAGATCCATGCCATTGTGCATGTATAAAATCTTTGTTTACATGTTCTCAAGCAGCAAGAAATTCGCTGATTGAAAATCTCTCTCTCTCTCTCTCTCTCTCTCTCTCTCTCTTGTCATTCAAGTAAGCATTCCTAACCTAAGTGTACGTGACCCTCTTCAAAGAAAGAACGGCCGACACTAGGCTAATTAATTCGAATACAATAAACCAAATAAAAGAAACACCTCTGTCCCACAATAGATGAGGACAAGTTAAGAGTAATTACGATACAGTGATAAACTGTCGGTCACGAGTGAGGCCTGCTATCCAGACCGAAGCAAACAGTAGTTTTCACCCTCTGAAAGAAGGGGCCAGCACTGGGGCCGGTACTGGGACCAGCCACTCACGAGGATCTTTAAAAAAAAAAAAACCCAAATTCACTTTATTCCACAGTGCCAATAATTTGCAGCACTGTCATCACTTGAATAGCTTACTTCTCTCTCTCTCTCTCTCTCTTTACTCTCTCCTCTCTCTCTCTCATTCGATTGTTGCACTCTGCAGGTGTAGAGTGCCTTTCCTCCCATATAGCCTAGTTGGACTCCAGTAGAGGGTCCCTAGGAACACATTGGCACCATAAGTGCCACTAAAGAAAAATAAATAAAACAAAACCAAAAGGGAACACAGAAGAGAAAGTTCTTCTGGGACCTAACCTGCACCAGTGCCTAGGGATACTGAGTGCCACCAGTGTGACCTGTACACGGCACACCCAAACTACAGTGCCACCTTTTGAAAGGGTGCCACGTCATTGAAGAGACACTTCCTCGCTGCCCAAGTACGCCCAGTCGACCCGGTTAGACGCCCTTCCCCACCAGAACCATGGCAGCAGAGCATTATAAAACCTTCCTGGGGCTGGGGACGGCGGCAGGTCTCACCGGCTCGGAACTTACCACCTGGGTTAAGGAGCAAGTGGACGACTTGGCCAAGCGGGAGAAGGAAGAAAGACTCGAGCAGAGGAAGTATGAAGCCGAGCAAAGGCAATATGAAGAGGAAAGAGAAGAAAGAAGAAGACAGCATGAGTTAGCCTGCAAGGAAACTGAGTTAGCCCTAAAGGAGAAGGAGCTCGAGCTTGAGAGAGCGAAAATGGAGAATGCCGAAGCTATGGCTAGCCATCAAGCCTCCAGTCCTACACCTGCTGCATCAAACGCTCCAATTTCGAGCATCAATTCCCTAGTCCCCAAGTGGACTGAGGACGAGCCAGAAGCATGGCTGGAGGAGATCGAGGCTCTTTTCGATAACTACAGCACCACGGAGACGGAGAGAGCCTTAATACTAGCCAAGCATATGGAGGGAAAAGCCAAGGCAGCGCCGCTCACTGGAGAAGAGCCAGAGAGGTAACATGGCGGAAGTTCGTAGAGTCATTACAAAGGCCTACGAGATAACCCCAGAAAAATGGAGACAACGGTTCCGAGGTCTTGCCAAGGAAGTCGGCTGGTCTTGGACGGAATGGGCATGTCACAAAACCCAGTCCGGTGCGCGCTGGTTCGACTCCTTGGCCTGCACGACGTTTGAGGATCTCTTCAATCGGACCATGCTAGAAGACCTTTTCCAATGTGTGCCAGGGCCCTTGCAGTATATCTTAACGATAAACAGCCCTCCACACTTATGGAAGCTTGTCGCATGGCTGATTCGTGGGAAACTTTCAATCAGTCGCATAGCACCTCTCAGAAGCGAATCATCCCTCCGGCCTACCTCTCGAACTCCACTCGCCCAAGAATGGACTGCCTAGCAAGACCCTGTGCAACTATTGCAAGAAGGGGGCCACGCTGAAGCTGAGTGCCGATACAAACTCGGCACTAATAAGCAGCCTAACCCTACCAGCCAGAACTCCGCTCCCGATTCATCCGCTCAGCCCTCTCCTCCAACAGTTACTGCAGGCCACCGAGCCCATCCAAAAGGCCCGTGCAAATCCTGTGGGGCTGCTAGCCACTACAATGCTGGATCTCCGGCCTGTCCACATCATGTCCCCACCACCAAATTTGTCAACCTAATCAGCACTTCATTTTCTGCTGCTGGTCCGCACCGATCCTTTACCCGAGAGACTGGAAACCCAGTTCATCTCGGTGGCCCCTCTTCAGAGCACTAGCCTGCCAGTGACCCTTCCGGTCACAGTAGACACTGGCGGCAGATATTAGCCTGATCACTAGGGCCCAAGTGCCAGCCGGTGCCATGGTTGACGAAGAAACCCGGTGGGAAATGAAGTGGATAGAGGGCCACACCATTACCATTCCTACGGTCCAACTCCAGGTAATGACACCTTGGGGCACGATACCCCACCGCCTTGGCGTGGTAGGTGGAAATTCGGCCCGGAGTGGTCTTCTTGTTGGGTCGGGATCTTCTCTGCGGAAGCCCGTCACCAACGCCACTCCGCGAGCCACGTTACCTCCTCCACGGAGGCCCCAGTTAAAACTCCCAACCATGACAAACCTCCACCTTCCGCCCACCAAAGTGGTCCATGGAAGGGGCGCCACCAACCTATTTCAGGCCTAGCCCTCTCCAATCGCGAAGGCTGGCCCACCAAGAGGTCCTCCCTCCGCGAAGAGAGATTCAGGAGGAGCAGTACCGCTGCAGGACGTGCAAGCGGGCAGACCACTCCACAAATTGGGAGGGCTGCCCAAGCAAGCAACGCCAGCGGACGCCCCAAACAAAACTCTAGGAGAGGCTACGATCTCCTGCTGGGGCAGGAATCTCTGCCGCAGCCAAACCCAAGTCGTCCGAGAGGTATTGCACCTCCGGACCCCTTGTCAGGCATGCCTGACCTCAACTGCTGCCAGTGCCACTTGCGAGCACTGAGCAGTGCCAGACTCCGTCCGCCACGGACGTTGAGCTACCAATGGAAAAGGCCCCTATGCCGGGTCTAAATCATGAGGCGAATCCTCCTCCGGGAGATTTAGGTTCCCATGCAGTTGATCATCGCGACTGGAGAGCCTCCAGCACCTGAAAACTTCTTCTTTGCAAAATTCTTCTTTGCAAATTTGACTCAGGATGAACCCCTGGAGGATCGAAATGGTACCCCTCCTGAAGACCAGGAACTGGCATCCTCGGATGCAGAAGTCGAGATCGCTCTCGCTCCGGTTGTCGCAGCAGCCGGAGTAGGAGTCCTCCCGCAGCTTTTGCAGTTGCCCTGACTTCGCGCCCGCTAGCCCTTCTGGCCTGTCCCCGGAGTCGGTGCTCTCATCACCTGCTAGGCCAGCTACTGATAGGCCTTGGAGGAACCCGAAGAAGAAGAAGAAGGGGCGGAAGAGAGCCCAGTAGTTGCCGAGCTATACGCTCATCCTGGCACTAGTGCCCTCTCGGCACAGTGCCCTAACATCTAAGAGTGATCCTGGCCCCTTGCCCAGAGAAGGTAGCCAGTGTGATCTCTTCCTTTCATTGTGCATAGCCTAGGCCACCTTAAAGTACGGTACATCAATTTAGTAACCTTGTTCCTTCCACTTACCACCGAGCCGCAGTAATCATGTAAGTAGCATAACTAATTTCAGTAATCTTAACTATTGTGAAACGAGCCACGATGCTCGTGACACGCATGGCCTAAGACCTCAGTGAGGCACCCATTTATCATATGAGGCAACCCTCATGAATTAACTAGTAAATTTTAATTGTATTAAACATAAACCATGTTGTAATTTAGTTAGAATATTAACTCTTATGTTGGTGCTACGGTCGGGTTAGGATAGGTTAGGCTAGGGAATATCATAGAATGTACCACTAGGCTAGGTCTAAAAAACATCATGATTGTAGGAGGTAGCCTATAATAACCGTAAGCACCTTCTAGTACTATTAGAATTAGGTAAAGTAGTGATTATAGCTCATATCCTATCTAGGGTTAGGTAGTTCTGTAGCTAGGTAGGCTAACCAGGACTAATCTGCTCAGGGAAGAAGAGTAACCTAATAGAGGCGAACAGCTTGTTTAGTACAGACCTTCACGCCCGAAAAGGAGTGAAGGCCCTCTTAAGGGGGAGCTTTTATAAATATTACTGCTGTTCGCCCTCGTAACATTTGATTGTAAATAACATCAGCCTGACCAAGACCGGGAAAAGCCATTGTCCGCATTAGGAGCGTCTTCAGTTCAAACTTTAATATCCCTTGGAGAAAGGAATAGTAGCATTTAGGCATTTTTCCCCTATAGGAAAAATTTCCATATTCAACTTTAAGAATAGGTGGTCCTAAAGTCCTTTTTCCTTTCTACCTGTCTCTCGTGGCGAAAGTTTTTAACAGAGCATAGACGCCTAAGGCATGACTGTAGGCCTGTTCTGGTGACCCAGGCCAGTCAGGAACTACAGAGAAAACCAGCCGTCTCGAGCAGACGTCTGGAAGGTGGCCCTGTCCCCGCCTTTGTCTATTATTTTAATTAGTGAATGGTGGAGCAAGAAACACACACCTGAACTTCAGCACGTCCGTTGTAAATGCGCGCCAACGCTTCGTCATTAAGGTAGATTCTGTGTTCTGTTTGAAACTTCGTCCATTCTTTAACCTCTTTTCTGTATTTCACATTTTTCTTTGTTTTCTTCCTTCAGCCACCACTTAGGTATATGTGTTTTACGAAGTCTAGATTAAGCCTAATTATTATATTGTTAGCTTCAACCCGTTATTCCAGTAAAATACCTAGGATTTAGGGTAAGCAAAATCAGGTTAAATCTCAATGCTTTGTATGCCTCAAGTCCCGAATGTTTGGAAGAACCGTTATGCTTAAAATCAAATTCATCTAAAATATTCTTTGTTAAGGTTAATAACCCTTAACTGGCGACCTTTAGCTAATTAACGACTGTCTTTGAGGTTAACTTTTGGCTTCAAGTGGCAGGTTACGTGTAATCTTGGTTTGCAGGCCGTAAAAATTACGTAAATTGAATAATACATGATCAACCAAGACCTCACACACAATAATATATATATATATATATATATATATATATATATATATATATATATATATATATATATATATATATATATATATATATATATATATATATATATATATATATATATATATATATATATATATATATATATATATATATATATATATATATATATATATATATATATATATATATATATATATATATATATATATATATATATATATATATATATATATATATATATATATATATATATATATATATATATATATATATATATATATATATATATATATATATATAATTCCTCAATATCCAGAAATTTTCTCTTAAATATTCCCCTTCTATTTCAAAGTAGAAGATAAGTATTCGTTAAGAATTACAAAAATTTGTTTCAAATGTATAACTTTAATACTATGATATAACTCCAACTGAGCACAATCATTCATAAGACTTTAAAATACTAATATATATTCCTTTTAAGTATCATATCTTCACTGCAAGGAAATAATATATTTGAGGATATTGTAGAAAATGATCCCCATAAGCCAATGGATTATTAAGAAAATAAGAACAATAAAATAATGCACAAATAGCATGCTGTAGTTTAGCACAGAGGATCTATGACAACGTCATTACGTAAAGCCTGTGTGGGTGTTAGGAATAGATGTGGCTACCGAGAGACCAGTTTTGTCTCACAGGGAATATAATAATGTTTTTCCTCTTTTTTGTGTGATTCGTTTGACAAAATTAGAATTGCAGAACAGGAAAGGTTCTGTAAGAATGAAATAATTCTCATGATGCTGTAATAATAAATTGTTTAACCTATATTATTATTATTATTATTATTATTATTATTATTATTATTATTATTATTATTATTATTATTATTATTATTATTATTATTGTATATCAGGTCGACAATAATATTCAATGGTATTCTTGTTGATTTTATAAAATCAACAAGAATACCATTGAATATTATTGTAGACCTGATATACAGCATATCCCGTTCTCGAGCTAGAGAAGAAAGACCTAATTATTATTATTAGTGATGTTGTTGTTGTTGTTGTTGTTGTTGTTGTTGTTGTTGTTGTTGTTGTTGTTGTTGATGGTGTCGTTGTTGTTCTGTTACTTAGTGTTCATAGTTACAGCTTTCTTTTATATAAGAAGACCGCGAAGTTAGTAGTTTCTCTTTGTTCCAAAATTAGTGATTGAATAAAGCTTTTTGCCATGAATCACTACACGTAATGCAACCCTCTCATATGAATATACTGGAAAATAATGATGCATGATATACCTACAGGAAACATTTACCAATTATAGCCCTCCTTATGAGTTGCAGCTTTAAAAAAAAGAAATGACATCCAACTGTTAATCATTAGCCGTTAACTCCACCTATTTTATTATTCGGTTATGAATGTATTCCCCCAACTCTGAAGCAATTTCATGCTCGGGTTACTGAGCAATACTTCAGACAGATTATTTATTTGTGTTCTGTTCATATGTGAATGGCCTTCAAGTAAATTCCAGTTATACAGTTTGCCGTTTCACTACACACTTATGAAGGATTGTGAGACAGTCTTTTAAATAAAAGGGACGCATCTATCATCCTTTGAAACGCATTGAGCTGGGAACAAAATAACATCAAAGACATAATGCTGAAAGCGGGAAGGGCGATTCATGAGCGAGGGTAATCCTGATTTCCATCCACAACTTATCGCTAATGAAAATGTTTACTGAAAGCAAAAGATGAAGGAGCAACCCATCAGTCTTAGCTTTGATATCATGGGCTTCGGAATATGATGCTCTTACTTTCCTTCTTGATGCCAGTATATTATCTACTAAGTCTTTCTTATCTTCCAATTTTAACTACAAATTAATACTTGACCATTTACTAGTGGAAACCTCTTTTTCAGATTTGCTTTCAAACAGGAAGGTTAAATCCTTCTTGCTTGACAGATTCTCCAGGGGATAAAAGTATATAGTAAAAAGAAAAGTAAAAAATTAATAAAAATAAGATATTGAGGAATCTTTTTGAAAAAAATATTTCCATTCTTGATATTGGGGAAAACGGCCGAGGGAAGAGTAAAGAAGGGGAATTTAAACACTGAAAAGAATTAGGGAGGTTGTTATATAAGAAAAATGGGCAAAAAAAACTTAATTATCATTGGGAAGTATACAGATAAGAGAACAGAAAAAATATACCAGAAAAAAACACAGAACACCTTAAATTGATAATGAAGAGTAAAAAGAGTTATAAAAGTAACGGATGTGACAACACCAATAAACAACCTCTGTTACGCCGACTCATCGACACCTGCCGCCAATATGCAGAGGAATTTGATATCCTGTACAACGAAAACAAGGCCCAGTGTCCGTCACTGCTCCCGAGATCGCTTAAGCTTATTGCAGAACCACAATATTTCCTCGGAAATAATCGTCTGGAATTCGTGCATAAATTTCCGTATTTGGGTGACATTATCAAGGACGACCTTAAAGATAAGGCGGACATAGAACAGAGGCGTCGTAAACTATGTGCAACTGGCAACATGACTGCAAGGAGGTTTGCCTTCTGTCACCGACGAGCGAAACTGCTGCTCTTCCGCTCGTGCTGCTACAGTATATATGGGTGTTCCCTTTGGACAAACTGTACCCAAGAGGCCATGAGACTATCACCGTTGTTCACAATGTTCTCAGACGCCTCATCAACACACATCACTACCACCCAACTGTGGATTACTCCATATATTATTGTATGTATATGTATTCTATTTCATGAACATTGTCTTTTGCTAACGCATGCGCATGAATCCGCACTCCACACATGCGCATGATAACCCTTCCTGCTTCTCTTGGCGCGAGTTGTACGCCTTGCAGTTCCCTCTCTGTGTTCACCTGTTTGCTGTATGGAGTAAAGCAACTTATGACTCGGGATATTATTTCTCCATCCCTGCAACATTCAGTCTTCTCCTACAAGACATCATCACATATCACCACCAACCATGTAAACAATTTAAAAATCACTGGCAGATGGAGCTAGCAGAAGAGGACCGCCACCTCACCACTTTTATTACGCCTTACGGACGCTTCCAGCATTGCCGGAGACCCATGGGCTTCACTGCCACTGGCGACGCTTATTGCTACAGTGGTGACCTGGCACTCCAGGGCATGAAGAAGTGCGTCAAGGTTGTTGATGACATTCTCATCTTCGACGATGACCTGCTGACACATTACCACAGGATCCATGAACTGCTCACCCGCTGCCACAAACATGGCATCACTCTCAGCAGAGACAAGTTCACAGTGGCAGAGACCGGAGTGAATTTCTGTGGCTTCATTCTTTCTGAAGAAGGAATCGCTGCTGATCCAGGACGAGTTGCTGCTCTACAAGACTTCCAACACTGTCCAACCTGACGGACCTACCATGCTCCTTCATGGGGTTAGTAAACCAGTTGGCAGAGTTTACCCCAGATATTGCCCTGACTGCACAACCCCTTCGCCCACTCATGAGCCCCAAGCGCTCTTTTATGTGGACACCGACCATGACCAGGCCTTCAAACGCGTGGAAGCAAGCACTCTCAAGCCCGCCTGTTCTTGCGTCTTGACCCAACACTGCCAACCATTCTCCAGACCGATGCATCTCGCCTTTATGGGATAGGCTACGTCCTTCTCCAGACCATGGCTCTGGTCATCTCCGAGTAGTCCAGTGTGGATCCCGCTTTCGCAGATGCTGAGACGAGGTATGCAACGATTGAGCTGGAGATGCTTGCAGGTATCTTGGGCCCTCACAAAGTGCTGTCTATACCTCAAAGGACTGCCAACCTTCACCCTGCAAAGTGACCATCGTCCGCTGGTGCCCATCATCAACAGTTACACACTGGATATGGTCGAAAACCCACAGCTTCAGCGAATGAAGGGGCGCATGTCGCAATACCAATTTACTGCAGTGTGGCGTGCTGGCAAGTTGCTATGCATCCCAGATGCACTCTCCCGTGCACCAGTCAGCTACCCGACCTCTGAGGATATGACTTGCTGCGCTGAGGTAACAGCGCATGTCAGGTCAGTCATCAACGCTGCAACAGCTTCCCAGGACAAGGATGCCCCAACCTTCGATGCCGACAGGACCCTGCAGGACATGTCGATAGCAGCACAGGCCGACCCCTCTTATGTTCGCCTTCGTGATTGCATCAGTTCCGGGTTCCCAACAAATCGGTACGACCTGCACGCCTCCCTACTACCTTATTGGAAGCTGCGAGAAGCTCTCTCTACTGATGGCAACCTCGTGCTCTATGGAGCAAGAATACTGGTTCCTGCAGCCCCACGTCGCCACACACTCTCCAGACTCACGACAGCCACCGAGGTGTCGAGGCTACCAAACGCTCGGCTCAACAAACCGTCTTCGTCCTGGGATAGACTCGGACGCCGCCAACACCATCGCCGCCTGCGAGCCCTGCCAGATCCTGCGTCCCAGCCAACAGCAGGAGTCCCTTCACAGTGATGACTACCCATCATGGCCCTTTGAGTCAGTATCAGCGGACTTCTTCCAGGTAGCAGGGAAGTCCTTCCTCTTGGTCGCTGACCGCCTCTCTGGATGGCCTGTGGTCGTCCCTTGCAAGAGTGACACCACTGCCTCCTCGACAATACAGCACTTCTGCCGTTACTTCAGAGAGGTGGGTGTTCCCCTGCGCCTACGCACCGATGGAGGACCTCAGTTTACAGGCAAAGAATTCGCCGACTTCACAGAGCATTGGGGTGTACACCACATAACCTCATCGCCACACTACCCGCAGTCTCATGGATATGCTGAGGCTGCTGTCAAGGCTGTCAAGCACTTGATCCTCAAACGGCCCCTACAGGAAACATCAACTGCGCGGCCTTTGATCGTGGCCTCCTCGAGTTACGCCGCAACACGCCCAACCACTCTGGTCGCTCTCCTGCCCAGGTACTGTATGGTCACCCTCCGTATGTGTGTGCCTGCCCATCCTCAATCGTTCACAGAAGATTGGCAAGAAAGGCCCATGTCTGCGACCGCCGAGCCGCTGCCAGAGCAGCTCAGGCGCAGCGAAACTACGACGCCCACGCCCGCCCCTGCCCAGGCTGAAGGTGGGCCAACATGTCTGCATCCAGGACCCGACATCCCACCGATGGGAAAAAGGTTGGGATCATCATGGGTGGCACGATCGCGCGAAAGTACGAGGTCCGCCTCCCAAGTGGTCGAGTGCTACGTCGAACTGTCGCTTCCTGTATCCAGTGCCTGATCCGGGTCAAGCTCCCAACTCTAATCCCTGTGGTCCTAAGCCCTGACATGGAAAGTCATCACTTCCTCCAAAACCCCTTGCAGGCCTCCAAGATTAAACAGGCCTACATAGTGTACAAAGCCCACATGTGCCACTTATGCAGTTTGCTTTGCACATAATTACTTGATTAACTCATTGTATATTGTTTGCTTTGCACTTGATAGTTCACTGTATGTAACTTGCATAGTACGTTCAAGATACCTCTTTGAACGCAAAAGGGGGAGGGGAGGTGTGGATTACTCCATATATTATTGTATGTATATGTATTCTATTTCATGAACATTGTCTTTTGCTAACGCATGCGGATGAATCCGCACTCCACACATGCGCATGATAACTCTTCCTGCTTCTCTTGGCGCTAGTTGTACGCCTTGCAGTTCCCTCTCTGTGTTCACCTGTTTGCTGTATGGAATAAAACAACTTATGACTCGGGATATTATTTCTCCATCCCTGCAACATTCAGTCTTCTCCTACAAGACATCATCAGATATCACCACCAACCATGTAAACAATTTAAAAATCATTTTTATGCGAACAATGTCCAGTCTGATCTCCAGACTGAGAAACAGTAGCAATTCGCTCATACAAAGCATCCTGAGCAGTGAGGCAAGAAGAAGACCTAAAATGTGGGAAAGATGGAATAATGAGACGTCTATCCCATAAACTACGTTATCTTTCCTCACACAGGGGTGGCCCGAGTAGCTGTGTATACTTATTCTCTATTTTTACAATTATTAAGTGTCATCTGCAGCATCTGTCAGCATCATCATCATCATCATCATCATCATCATCATCATTATTATTATTATTATTATTATTATTATTATTATTATTATTATTATTTATTATTATATTGAGGTTTGCTTTTTTTTTTTTTTTGTATGTGGCCTTCTGCAGGACCTGACATCTGTAACCACCTAAGCTGGAAATTTATTGTATGCAATCCGTTTTTTTTTTATTATTATAATTTTTCATATTTTTACTCTTATTCTCAATATTATTACTGTAATTGTTATTATTATGAATACTATTTTTACTACTTCTTCAGCAATTATGTGGATATTGCAGATTATTATCTTCATCATGTTATCTCGTGTATCTAGATTGTGCATTGTATTGCCTCTGCTTTGTATATTCCATGTATAAGACCCTGGGATGAAATAAGTGATATTATTATTATTATTATTATTATTATTATTATTATTATTATTATTATTATTATTATTATTATTATTATTGTTGTTGTTGTTGTTGAATAAAATGGATGAATTTGCGAATTGATTTTATACTGAGTTTTCTCAATTCTCCTAATAATTCGCTTTTCCTGCACATCAACATTAGTCAATAATTGGCCAATGTTAATATTTCGATGGATGAAACAGCGTATTTCTTCAGCAGAAATTCTTTATTTTAAAGCAATACAGTAGATTTCTGAAACATGGGATTTAAATCCGTAGATTGTCTAGTGTTATTTTCGTGTTCTTTTTTTCTTTATCTAACTTCTATCTAGTATGGACGCCAGATAAAACTTCCCTCAGAGAAGGTCTTCTTCCTTATTATTATTATTATTATTATTATTATTATTATTATTATTATTATTATTATTATTATTATTATTATTATTATATTTACAAGAAAAAGAATAATTAGAGTTCCTTGTATAAGGATTTATATGACTGTGAAAAGTCTTTCTGCAGCAAAATAAATATATTCAAAGAGTAATAACCAAACTGCGGAAATTATATTTTTGGACATTGAAATGCTTTAACCCAAAATAAAATGTTGAGAATGCATCAAATAACCTCGTATACAATATTTCTTTATTCTTATATCCCTATTTAGCGCATTTTGTAACTTCAATAGGTTCATTTTCTCCTAACAAAGGAGTAATAATAAACTAATAAAAATACCTAAGTTAATGAGAAAAAAAAATAAACACTATAGGTACTAAATATCCTCTGTATATAGAGTCTTTGGCCAACGAAACGTGGTTTAACCCTAACATAGCAAAATTGAAAAATAGATCATAAACCTCTAAATGGGATTTTAAACTTTAAAACGCGTGTTTTCCATAAGAAGAAATAATAAAAAGAAATAAAGGAAACAAAGTTTACCCTCAAAACAAGGGCTATACAAACCTCGTATATAGTATTTTTAGTAAAGAAATTAGATTAATAAATTAATGAATAAATTAAGATAACTAGGCTTTAAAAAATTTATGTAAACAAATGAATAAATGAAAATAAATGAGATATGCAAACAGATACGTGAACAAAAATAAGAACCATAAATAATTAAAAGTTAAGTTATAGATAGTAAAAAATTTATTAATAAAAAAAATAAATCAAAAGAAAATACAGGAAAATAAACTAATAAAAGACTGGGCAAAGAGAAAGCAATGAGTCAATGAAAATAAATAACTAAATAAATGAAGTACTGAATTAATAGAAATAAACCCAATGTACTTTCCAGCCACATATCTTAAAAGTGAGTGTTCCTTTACCTTTTTGTCTTTTATACTACTTTATATCAATATTTTTTTCCGATGTTGTGTTCTGTTCTTAGTTCTAATTTCATATTTAGCTAAAGAGTTGACTGTTAACCATGTAACCATAATTTCGTGAATTTAATTTCGAGTTTTATTTCGCTCTGATAGGAAGGATGGATTCCCAAAACGTCTGTGTAAATAAGCAAGAGAAATGGATGCGTCTCCCAGCTGTCTTGTACATTATTAAACTGGATATTGTTAGAGGGGAAAATCTACCAAGATGCTTTATCTTTAGGTCAAAAGAAGTATACGATATCCTAATACGGTGGAAAATAAAAATAAAACGAAAATAAGAAATAACATGTTGCAAGAGTATTAATTAATTTAAATTAAGGTAAATGATGAAGTTGCCACGACAAAAGGAAACAATGTAAACGAAAGGTGAACAACAGAGAAAATAAGCAAAAGAAAAATGAAACTACAATAAGCAACATCGTTCTCTTAAATCCCTCGTAATATCCATTTTTAATGGCGGGGCGTGCTCGTAATGGAAGCACACTCGGCATTTAGGGGATTAACCGGGAAGTTTAACGGCGCTCAAGGCAGGACGTTCGTGGAATCCACAAAGGGGCCCTTATTTTCTTTCAGGGGAAGCTGCAAAAGGAAATGAGAAGCAAAGATAAAAGGAAACAAAAAGGAACACTTCTTAGAGTCTTTCAGGTGCATGCTATAGATTTCTGCTTTGCTCCGTAAACACAAAATCGGTCTCTCTGGTGGTATCACTTACGCCCTTGATCCTAGGCATAAGAGAGCCCGTTGTGTAAATACTTTCAGGGGACATACGGTAATAATTCGGCTTGTCTGCTTATATATATATATATATATATATATATATATATATATATATATATATATATATATATATATATATATATATATATATATATATATATATATATATATATATATATATATATATATATATATATATATATATATATATATATATATATATATATATATATATTTATAATGTACATATAGACGATTTTATATTTTGCAAAGGGTAATCTAAGGCAGGCAAGTCGAATTATTATCTTATGACCCCTGAAAGTATTTACACAACGGTCTCTCTTATGCCTAGGATCAAGGGCGTAATTGACACACCAGAGAACCGTTTTTGTATTTACGGAGCAAAGCAGAAATCTGTAGCATGCACCTGAAAGACTCTAAGAAGTGTTCCTTTTTGTTTCCTTTTACTCTTTGCTTCGCATTTCCTTTTGCAGCTTCCCTTGAAAGAACATAAGGGCCCCTTTGTGGATTCCACGAACGTCCTACCTTGAGCGCCGTTAAACTTCCCGGTTAATCCCCTAAATGCTGCGTGTGCTTCCATTACGAGCACGCCCCTGCATTAAAAATGGATATTACGAGGGGATTTAAGAGAACGATGTTGCTTATTGTAGTTTCCTTTCTCTCTTGCTTATTTTCCCTGTTGTTTACCTGTCGCCTATATTGTTTCCTTTTGTCAAGGCAACTTCATCATTAACTTAATTTAAATAATTTAATACTCTTGCACCATGTTATTTCTTATTTTCGTTTTAATTTTATTTTCCATTGTATTAAGACATCTCATACGTTTTTGACCTAAAAAAAGCATCTTGGAAGATTTTCCCTTCTAGCAATATCTAGTTTAATAATGTACAAGACAGCTGGGAGACGCATTCATTTTTCTTGCTTATTTACACGGACGTTACTGTACAGCAGCATAAAACAGACTAAGAGAACAATTTAATTAATTTATTTACAAAACCCGGAAACGCAAAACAAAGATTTATAAAAGAAACATAAATGGCTTCATTAATTTATTTAACTGGCCCTCTTCTGGGGCGAAGAATGCAGAATTCGACAATGGAACGGCGCGCAATGTAAAGCGCCCTCAAAATTGAACTTGGGGTTACACTACAGCCTTACGAACACCTCTCTGCAAATTGAGAGATGCCGAGATTAATTATAACAAGCATGCACAAAATAGAAATGTTAAGTGGCCGAGGTTTTCTGAAGGCTAAGGGATGAACTTGACAATTATAATTGGACTTAGGGGTCATGAATCCAATTAATCACTAATCGCACTTCAAGGAAAGTTACGTTACTACAGTTTACCAATAACGAGAAGGGATGAAGGAGAAGATCACTTGCTCGAAAGAGATGAATCGAGATTTAAAAGCAAGGGAGATTTGAGGGAGGAAAGTCTTAGACGAAACACTTAAGAGGGGGAAAAGGGACTGGAATGGAGGCCAAATTCCGATCACATAAACTCTTGCCGTGTCAAATAATTCTAGTAACCAACTAGAGCAAAGCGGCCGTCTTCTAGGACCATGGCATGGAGGTTTAGTCAGCCTTCCAGTGAATCCAACAATGTCTCTCACACGCACGTGGCCAGAGTGAACCTTTATCTCCGTAGCTGGGAGGAAGGAAGAGCAGATCCTTCCGGGACAAAGGTCAAAGAGCTAAGACCAAATGCATCGTCGGTCATCGACCTTCATCTTGTTCACCTGGGCTCCAGTTACCAGTTAGGAGTTTTCTGAAAGAATTTGGCTCAGCAGTAAAAGGACTAAGGATGAAGTCAAAAGGGGTCGGAAAATTGGCTGTGGGACCCTTCAGGTCTTGGAAAAAAAAAGAGTTAAATAAATCGTTGGTTCCATCTCCAAATGAGAAGGACCTCTGAGTTAAGACAGAATACAAGAATATTTTCAAGGATCTGCTCTTCCTTCCTCCCAGCTACGGAGATAAAGGTTCACTCTGGCCACGTGCGTGTGAGAGACATTGTTGGATTCACTGGAAGGCTGACCAACACTCCATGCCATGGTCCTAGAAGACGGCCGCTTTGCTCTAGTTGGTTACTAGAATTATTTGACACGGCAAGAGTTTATCTGATCCGAATTTGGCCTCCATTCCAGTCCCTTTTCCCCCTCTTAAGTGTTTCGTCTAAGACTTTCCTCCCTCAAATCTCCCTTGCTTTTAAATCTCGATTCATCCCTTTCGAGCAAGTGATCTTCTCCTTCATCCCTTCTCGTTATTGGTAAACTGTAGTAACGTAACTTTCCTTGAAGTGCGATTAGTGATTAATTGGATTCATGACCCTTAAGTCCAATTATAATTGTCAAGTTCATCCCTTAGCCTTCAGAAAACCTCGGCCACTTAACATTTCTATTTTGTGCATGCTTGTTATAATTAATCTCGGCATCTCTCAATTTGCAGAGAGGCGTTCGTATGGCTGTACTGTAATCTCAAGCACCATTTTGAAATGCGCTGTACACCGCACGCTGTTCCATCGTCGAATCTTGCATATTCTCGCCTCAGAAGAGTGCCAGTGAATTAAGTTAATGAAACCCATTTATGTTCCTTTTATAATATACATATGGAATTGATCATTAAACTGGTTTATGTAAAAAAATATTTCCGTCAATATCTGTTGTAATAATAGATATAATATTGGCCAAATATTTTAGTCATATCAGCTTAGTGTTGATAATTCCTATTATGTTTATCTACTGAAGGGATGTCAATATATAAGTTAAGTATGAAATGATAATAATGCTAATTTATCGTTATGCACGCTGAAGTTCATTATAATTTTTTTGGTTCTATGAAGATACAAGTGAAGTCATTAATTGGGAGTTCGTAATTTAAAGCGCAACATGTCACAGCTAATTAACGGAAGGTTTTAATGAATGGGACACCGTTTAATTTTTCCAACATGCCAAAAGATTCTTAATAAGCGAAGCTGGTGTCTTTCTCAGTAATGTGTGAAGCCACTAGTGTTGTAAAATCGAAGTTATTGCTTGTTCATATAATGCATAAGGGTCACATTCTTTGGTTAAAGAGCGTAGAAACTTTCGGTGGCGTGAAACTTATGGAAATTTAGAATCATCCTGTAGTCAGAATTGGTATTTGTCCCATAAGCGAGCTACAAAGTCAAAGACTCCAAATATTGATCACACGTAGAGTCTCTAAGTAAGTCTTCCCTTAATAACCCAAAACCCCAGATGTACGAATAATAGAGAGGATGGTAAGTGAAAGCCTTAACCAATTTGTTTCAGGATCTCTCGATAAGGAAGGAGAAAGCGTGAACAGGGTTAGAATGAATTTCAACAAAACAACATAAGACGAAACAAGATACTAAAGGAAACAGCGACTAGTGCGTCTCCTTAAAATTACACCGTTATTTCCCAATCTGTTATTATTATTATTATTATTATTATTATTATTATTATTATTATTATTATTATTATTTCAGTAGATGAAACCTATTCACATAGAACAAGCAAACAGGGGCCATGGACTTTTGAAACTTAAGCTTCCAAAGAATGTTGGTTTCAACCTTCCACCACAGACCCCACACTGCAGCAGTAACTGATCATGATACAAAGCCAGAGATTTTTCATCGTCCTGGGGGAGACGCGAACCCGCGACATCTGAGTGGCATTCCCGACACTAAACCACTATACCAGCTGACCAGCTGGTTATTCTTTTATTATTCTCAGATCTTTGACCATTCATAAAAATTCCATAATTTCCAATGGAGAACACAACTATACAATGAAAAAAGAACGAGAATTTCAAAGTGTCACCCATGCCACTTCATCGGTCGACCCTACGCACAGCACAATTGGGGAACCAATGCGCAAAACGCCAGTAAATGCAAATGAATGCATGGCATCACTTTCCTATTATTGCTCGAATTAGGTTCCAGTACACTGGTTCAGACTATCATTTTACCAAATTAATTTTTGAGAGCAGGGATTTATATATATATTTTTTTTTTATCTTTCCAAACATTGTTTGGTTTAAATTTGAGTAAACATAAAAAAAATGAAAGTACTTTTCATAAATACTTGAAATTACGCTCTTTGGCTTAAATATCCTTAGCAGCAACAAATGGGCAGAGAAAAATGAAACTATCCATGTTAAATGATAATAAATTATTTTAGTGTTCCAGCTGAAACAGTTTTTTTTTTTTAATATAAGATTAGCAGTGTATAGAAACCCTGGTATTTTTAACACACAGTATAGGTTTGATTTGCGAACTATCATTATTTTCTAAAGGACTGCAAACTTCAAACGAACACAGTTACTTTCATATTTGCATCTTTTTTAACGGTACGTAATAAACAACGAAAATGTTCTTATTTCAGAATAAAATAGTAATTTTTATACACACAAGGACTTCCGGTTCTTTAGAATATTTTTAAAACCATGATTAAGGAAGTAAGAAAGAACGATAATATATTTCATGTTCACCTTAACGACAGCCAATATCAATGTGATGTCAAAGTGCTGACAACGATCAAGAGTTGACATCCGCATAGGAATAAAAACTATCTTGACATCTGTCACTTGGAAACATTTACATGACTTTTTTTTTTTATATGGCGTCAATATAAAAGAGCATCATATCATATTATATCATATATGCGATATAGTACAAACGTTCTGTAACTTTTGGTCCGGATCAGTTGATATTCACTGTTAGTTTTGATATGTCTCATTACTATCCATGAGAGAACAGTTATTAATAAATTGTCTTGAGCCTAATGAATAATAATGCATGATAATTCCTTCCTTGATATTCAATTCTTATACATATCAAAAGCTTCTAAAGAGGTTGCACCACCCGATGTGAAGTTGGTCGTTCATCTTAATTTGATTTTTAATATTTCTTAAGGAGAAAATATGGACAGCGGTCCATTCTTTGCATCACTTTGTTAATTTTGGAAGGTTTTGTGGCTGAAGAAATGGATTTGAATAGAAATATTCATGCTAGTGTTGACGTAAATTGAAAGTAAAAGATAGGTAGCAATAGCTTTTCTTGGCGCAAAAATGATTTTTTTGGAATCTCAAAGACGTCTTTTGGGGAATGAGGACCGAATTCACATTCATAAATATAGATTAATTATTTTTCCTACCTAATTCTGAGTAAACTTCGGTGGACGGGAGCCCCGTTAAATGATTCTTATCAGGAATATATAAAACTTATCGTGAAAAGTCTGGTTACTTGTTTTAGGAGTTAATATTCTACATAACTCTTGATTTCGGTTCATTCGTTAATTAAAAAATTAAAGAAAAATAATTAAGCTACTTGTCGTTACTTAATACTTGTGCTAAATAGCTATTAAGTCGATATACCATAATAAGGAAAGTGACTTTCCCTTTAATAGGATTTGAAGACGCAGTTACTGGGAACTGTTACTGATATGAAAAGCGCAAGTGAATAATAAATTAAAATTTAGATTTTTCATTAGATCTTCAGGGGCAGTGTTTTCGGGAGGCCGTAAAAATAGGGGAAAGATGGGTTGATTACATTGAATGTCTCTAGTAGTACTATGTCCTTCTTATTGGTCTCTATTGTTCTGACTGATTTGTTAAATTGAGCAGCAATATTTGTTGTGGGATCTTTCGGATGGAGTCTGGAAATGGGTCAGACCCATTTCCGGACTCCATCCGCACATTCCTCCAAGACAGACTACAAGCCACACACCAAGTCATATATGTGATTAGAAGAAAAATAAGTGAGCTAGCCACGTCGCTTCGCCTCATGTGCAGGGATGATGGTATGTACAGATATCTTTCATATTTTGTGCTATCAGGTGCTATTGAAAACAGTGAGTCCCACTCCAGAAATTTGTGCTACAAATTAAAAAGACTGATTAGGAACAGCGTATGGAATAATCTTGGCCTTCCCTGATAATGTGCTGAATCTCTCTAACCATCCCTCACTGCAGAAGAACAGACCGTTTTAAATCTTGGAGTTTCATTCGCTCTAAAAACTGGTCCCAAGAGTAATTTTAATTTCCTAGTTGCTTTTGATAAACATTTTGCAAAAAACAATTATGACAAGAAAGAGGCATGTCTCAAAGGCATTTTGCTAAATGTCTTGGAGCAAAATAACAACAAAAATTCGCTCCCGAAAAGATTCCAAAATGAGTTAGTTAGTTTAAGGAAAAGGGGGATATCATCATCACAAAATCCCCAAAGACGGGAAAATAGTTCTCTTAGACAAGGAGACATACATCAATAAAGTTCAAGAACTTCTAAACGATGCGGAGACCTATGACAAATTAATGAAAGATCCCACAACAAATATTGCTGCTCAGTTTAACAAATCAGTCAGAACCATAGAGGCTAATAAGAAGGACATAGAACTACTAGAGACATTCAAGGAAATCAACCCCTCTCTCCCCTATTTTTACGGCCTCCCGAAAACACATAAAGATGGAATCCTTTGTGCCCCATAATATCTAGCAGGGGCTCTTTCATGTACAAATTATTAAAATGGCCCGCAGACCTGTTATCACCCTTTCTAGGAACCTTCTCATCCTCCCACGTAAAACATGCAGACGATTTTATACAAAAATTTAATAGTTTAAACATCCCCTCAAACAACATCAAATTGCTCAGC
Organism: Macrobrachium rosenbergii; assembly: GCF_040412425.1. Lineage (NCBI taxonomy): Eukaryota > Metazoa > Arthropoda > Malacostraca > Decapoda > Palaemonidae > Macrobrachium > Macrobrachium rosenbergii. The sequence goes on from NC_089786.1 coordinate 27,856,189, forward strand.
CTAGACGTCGAGTCATTATTTACTAAAGTCCCGATTGCCGACGTGTTGTCTTTATTAGAGAGGAAGTTACGACCATATGAAGACCATTTTCCTCTTGGCATAGATAAAACTTTAAAACTTATCAACCTCTGTGTAACTAACAACGTGTTTTCTTTCAATAGTAATTTAAAAAAAAAAAAATTTGGCTGTAGCATGGGAAGTCCCCTATCACCCCTTCCAGCAAACTTGTACATGGAATATTTCGAAACAGAACTTTTGTCGTCTATCAAACCCCATAATATGATCTGGCTTAGATACGTAGATGATATCTTTACTTTCTGGGACAATAGCTGGGGAGACTTTAATGAATTTTTTAATAGGCTAAATTCGCTAGTTCCGACCATAAAATTTAAAACGGAATGGGAAAAGGACGGAAAACTGCTGTTCCTAGATGTACTGATCATAAGAGAAGAGAACAGATATGCATTTACAGTATATAGAAAACCCACCTTCGCTGTTTCCTACATTCATTTCTTAAGCTACCACGACGTCTCTGTAAAAATCATGGTAGGGTGCAACTTATTCCTCAGAGGACTTAGGATATGTTCAAATGGGTACCTAGATAAAGAATACAACACGATCCGCCAACACCTAACGCAACTGCTCTATCCACCACAAATTATTGAGAGGGCTATTAACAAAGCGAATAAAATATACTATAGAGGTCCCACTCACAACAGACAAATAGATTTCAACAACAAAATAAAGCTTCCATACGACGAAAACATCCAAAAAGCCACCGAACAACTCAGGTCTAACAATCCCTTCATTTTCCATTATCCCAAATCCATCAGGAGTTCGCTCACTAACGTATACTTAAATAACAAAGGGGAAGAAGCCGGAGTTTACAAGATACTGTGTAGCAATTGTAATGACATTTACGTAGGGGAGACAGGTAGATCGCTCTCAAAAGAATAACAGAGCACAAAAGATCAGTACGTTGCACTTCAGAGAGTTTGGGGATTTTCCTACATTTCAGAAATACAGGACATGTCATAAACTGGAGTGGGGCGGAGCTGTTTTTCAAAAGTAGCTGTCCGTACAAAAGAAAGATGCTGGAATCTGCTATCATCAATCAAACCAACAATATGAACAGGGGCACAGAAGCAAGCGCCAAATATATGGTTGCAACATTTAAATAGTGTTTTATGGGCCTTCTTATATTCATATATATATATATATATATATATATATATATATATATATATATATATATATATATATATATATATATATATATATATATATATATATATATATATATATATATATATATATATATATATATATACACACACACACACATATATATATATATATATATATATATATATATATATATATATATATATATATATATATATATATATATATATATATATATATATATATATATATCCCATCCACTGGGGAGGGGGTCAAGCCAGTCAACGCAATGCTGGTCACAAGCTGGTCTGAGCCAGCGGGAACTAGATCCCACGTATCGCAGACCACACTGCATCACTTTTGAGAGAGAAGCCTACTCTGCCTGTGGACCTTAATTCCTGTAATCGTTTACTTGTTCACTTGTTCGCAGTGTGGTCTGCGATACGTGGGATCTAGTTCCCTGCCTCAGACACAGAATTTTGGAACACAGAGGTCTTTCTATTTGAACTAGGTTTCCCCTTTCCAAACCACCCTTTTCTGCCATTAGAGAACACAGTTTAGCACAGGACCATCCTTTCACTGACCTGGATTTTCGGGTACTGTCTTTTGTTCAAACAGACTGGACCTTTTAATTTCAGAGTCATGACTATTAAAAGATGAAGCCGGAATTGAACAACAACTCGTCTGGTATTCAACTAGCTATCGTGTAATTTCATAATATAGGTACTCAATTAGGTCGTTAAATATTTTACTTTGTGAGTGGTAGTTTGTTTACATTTCACTATAGTTTTATTTTCATATTTTTATGTCTGTGTTTTTAATTTTTCGTTATTTTACGTCTCGCCCTTTTAGTTTGTATTTACTTGTTCATTTTATATTTCGTTAGTATTTTTGCTGAAGATTTATTATAACAATTCATTTTATTGTAATTTTATTGATTCTCATCCTTGTCGGTTTTTTCAGCCTGATGATGAGGTTTTATACCTCAAAGCTTGTAATAAAGAATGTTCTTCCTGGTCTTGGCAATATTATTTATCATTAAGCTAAGATTTCAAGTAGCCATAAAAACAGGAGACTATATATATATATATATATATATATATATATATATATATATATATATATATATATATATATATATATATATATATATATATATATATATATATATATATATATATATATATATATATATATATATATATATATATATATATATATATATATATATATATATATATCATTTTTAAAGAAGCAATATTTCTTAAACCTTTATTATATTTAAGACACCTGCTATCATAGGACTTTCGATACTTCATTCATTATAATTTCATTTTTTTGTAGTTTTCAGGAAAATAATAATTTCAAAAACTGCTTCCAAATGAGACTTTGGAATGGGATGAATAGAATATTAAGGAAGTTGAACAGCTCTTTTGGAAGACACCGAAGAGCAAATCTGTAAATCAAAATTAGTATTGAAGCAAAAATTAGAATATCTAAGAATCTCAGAAGGATTATGAGATTACAAAAGACAACCTGAGAGTCTCAATAAAAAATGTATATATTAATAATGAAGACCGTTTATAAAAGTAACTGGTTCAAGAATTTGATATCATTGTATCTCCAGCCACTGGATAGAATACTAAGGTGATACAATATGTGCACTCCCTCTTCATGTGCTGTAAGAAGGGTAGGAAAGGCTATCGGAAGGCGTATCTGAATTACAGGTCAAGAACATTTTTTGTAAATTCAAGGGTATTAGGATCTTTGGTTGTTTTATGGGCGTTATGGTAGTTTGTTTGTTTGGCTAATCCTCCCCCCCCTCCTCTTATTTTCACAGGAGTGTTTACGTCTGTGTTGGCGTGGCGCCAACCTTTAGTCAGGTTCGGGCAGCAGTAGCGAACAGGTTGTTCTCTTGGGAAGAGAACTTTTGAGTACCAGCAGCAGTTCGACTTTTTGGGACGTTTCTTGGGCAGCCCATGTTTGGGGCCCAGGCTGGAGCAGCGCACCAACGAAGATGGTTGTTTGTTGGCCGCAGGTGGAGACCTTGTCAGGCAGTTTTGGCTCGGGTGCAGTGGCCCCGTGTCCTTTGTATTTTTGGCGAGACGGCAGCAGGACGTCGTGATAATACGGCCTGTTGTCGTTAGTTGGTGGACTTCGCTGGAGATGGCTTTTTTTTTTAAGTATCGACTGCTGCTGGTACTTCTTTTTGATATAAAGTAATATTGCTTTATTTTTGTGTTTCGTGGCCCGGACCTGGCTCATTTGTTATGGCCTTTTTTTGTTATAGATTTTATTAAGATTTAATATTAATAAATCTATTTTTATAACCATTTCCTGTATTTTTATTATTCCTCCTTCTTTGTGTGTGCGAGCTGTCGATTAGCCAGAGCAGCCCCAATAATATTTCCATCTAGATCCTGTGTTTTTCTTAAGGGCCGAAAACCTCGGATCATAACATTGGCGACCGTGTGACAGGATTGGCTCTGCTCTGGTTGTCGGAGTTTTCACCACATTGGAGGGGGAGGTTCGTTATTTTGAAAAAAAAAAATTTTTGTAATTTTTTTTTCTGTCGAGAGGAAGGCATTAGGATCTTTGGTTGTTTTATGGGCGTTATGGTAGTTTGTTTGTTGTTGGCTAATCCTCCCCCTCCTCTTATTTTCACAGGAGTGTTTACGTCTGTGTTGGCGTGGCGCCAACCTTTAGTCAGGTTCGGGCAGCAGTAGCGAACAGGTTGTTCTCTTGGGGAAGAGAACTTTTGAGTACCAGCAGCAGTTCGACTTTGAGGACGTTTCTTGGGCAGCCCATGTTTGGGCCCAGGCTGGAGCAGCGCACCAACGAAGATGGTTGTTTGTTGGCCGCAGGTGGAGACCTTGTCGGCAGTTTTGGCTCGTGCAGTGGCCCCCGTGTCCTTTGTATTTTGGCGAGACGGCAGCAGGACGTCGTGATAATACGGCCTGTTGTCGTTAGTTGGTGGACTTCGCTGGAGATGGCTTTTTTTTGTATCGACTGCTGCTGGTACTTCTTTTTGATATAAAGTAATATTGCTTTATTTTTGTGTTTCGTAAGCCCGGACCTGGCTCATTTGTTATGGCCTTTTTTTTTATATAGATTTTTATTAAGATTTAATATTAATAAATCTATTTTTATAACCATTTCCTGTATTTTTGTTATTCCTCCTTCTTTGTGTGTGAGCTGTCGATTAGCCAGAGCAGCCCCAATAATATTTCCATCTAGATCCTGTGTTTTTTTTTTGGGCCGAAAACCTCGGATCATAACAAAGGGCCTTATGAATAACTTGTTCAGAGGGATACAGTTATGGAATAGACGAATTCCCCCCCCCCCCTCCACCCCACCCCACCCCGCCAGAATGAAGTTTCAGAGAGGTTTATCCTTGACATCTAAAAATAAAAGGAAGAAGTCCTAACGGAAATGTTTGGCTCTTAAATGTATTCTGAAGAATAAAGGACGAAAGATTATAACAGCAGATGTAGTAATATGAAACCTCATTTGTAGTTGCTTAAACAAAAACGAAAATCTTGAGATTATCAGAGGTTTGTTTTTTCTGTTACCGTTCACCTTTCACCTTTTGCTGTCGCTTTGATTATCAGCAGTGATGAAGATAGATTATGGTAAATTTTTCTCGAACCTTGTACTCGATTGCAAACTAGAGAACTTTATTTTCCACTTCAAAAAATTGCACTTTTCGTTAATTCATTTTCGAGTTCTGGGTGTTCACCTGATCTAGTTTTATATCAAACAGATGTGGTCAAGCATCTTCGACTGTTAAATTACTTTTTTTGAACTTCTGATAATGAAAACAATGGCTTGCTGGTCAAAAAGAGCAGAATCACAAAGTATAACACACTCTAGCTATGATCTGGTCGCCCTTCCAAATGTACCCTACGGTTTTCTTAAGGTTCTTGTAAACATTAACAGTATCATGCATTTCCAGTGAATCAGTCAGCATCGTTTTCACCAAACTGTAGCAAGCCATCATAAAAACGGGTGAGTATCAGTGAATTTTGGCATTAGAAATAAAATCAAAAGAAATCCACAATGAGTAGAGCATTAAAAAGACAAGAGAACTGGAGAGCGGCGAATGTCAAAGAAAACTTTCCATTGCGTCTTTCTCCCTTCGCGTTGTCATGGACGGACCATGATTTTACAACTTCAGGAAGAGATGTAAATATAGTTTCTCTCTGATCGGAGGCGGGTGGGAAGACAGGAGTGAGCGCAGAAGAATGAGAGGAAAGGTATAAGGGAAGGGACTAAGAAAGAACTTGCGCCATGAAGGTTTTCGAAATTGATGGCCATTACTCAGTTCCATTTTCGAAACAGGAAATTGGATCATAATTATGGTTTCTCGGAACAATAAGATAATAAAACCATAATCAAATAACACGTGAATTTAGGGTACATTTAAAATTAAAGTGTCAGTAAACGTGTCTTTGCTTTTATGCCGACCCATCCTTCGTAATGCAGATGACTAATTCACGAAGCAATAGCAGCGATAACAATAATAAATGAACAACAATGCAGTTTTTTGCATAGTCATATCAAGGTACCAACACCAAGTATTCCAGCAATATACTGTATGCTATTAATATTAACGACAAAAACAAAGATGATTTTCAGTTCATGTATAGTTATAGGAAGTTTAGGAATAAATTAATTTCTCCTGGGAAAATCTAAGTGGGAGAGGCAAGGCGGAGGGGGCGGGGGGAAGAGCAGTCAGGAGAGAGAAAGAGAGAGAGAGATTGTTTAAGTTAGTTTTCAAAATACAACGCTATCTTATCTAAAGCCCAGAATAATGAATTTGCATAATCTCTTCGAATACATTTTGTCCCAGAGACAAGAATCTTGCAGCTCAAAAGTCAAAGCAAATTTAATAATGATAGACTATATTTATCTAAATATATCATAGATACTAGATTGCATGTATATACCAGTCAACATAGGGACAAATGGTAAAATAGAAAATAAATGAGTATTGTTGAAATTGATGCACTACTTGACTGCTGATATTCCTTCCACTTGAAAGCCGTAACTTTCTGAATGAAAAGGGAGCCGAAAATAGGCTCATGACATCGGGCTTTGAGTTAATACTGAAAATTCACAATGAAAGCTGAAAAGCAACACTTTCCTAACAAGCCTTGTTTATCTAAAACATTATGAAGATTCTACAGATCTTCTAGCGACATTGTGTAACCTTATTCATAAACAGTG
>NC_089786.1:27870102-27882602 GCF_040412425.1 Macrobrachium rosenbergii
CCCTTACCCCATCCCTCCTCAATCCCCATCTCCCTCCCCTTTGCCTTTCCCTACCCCTAGACATGGACTGTCATTCAGGGAGTTCTTTACATTATCAAGAAATCTACTGTATTTTATTAAAATATCTGACTAAATAGACTGAGTAAGGCAACTCAGTAGATGAATAAATCAAGGGAAATACTGTGGCTTAGGCCCTTCTTCATGTGAGGGAAGATTACTTAAAACTCAAGGGTTCTCTTAATTAATTATATTTACATAATAAACACAGATCAGAAGAATGGTGAATTACTGGGCAGGTAATAATAAGGGCCTGCTAGATGAGTGAATCGTACACAGGAGAAATAATCTAAGCCGATGGTGCCTTCATAACAGGAAGATCGCAGAGGGGTAGATTAAGGGGTAGCATAAGCCACTACACATGTGATAGAGCCGAGGGTGGTTCCACAGCCAGGGCCAATCTGCAAGATAAGCAAGACGGTTACCTGCAAGAACAATAAAATCCTCAAAGGGAACTGAAGGAATGCACAGATGGTGCCAAATAACTCGGTTCAACACTAAATGCATAATTACATTAACACTTGATGCTCCAACACAAATTACTGAAGGTGATTGCACAATGGAAATAGAAAATAAAACTGACAGCGGAATAACAGGATCATGACTGACTAAGAAACCTTATTCTGGTACAATATCTTCGTCAGGATGACGATGGTCTCGTCCAATGGGGCGCTGATGCTGGAAGAGGGAATTAAAATTACCACAACAAAAGTATACTGGTCCGAACCTCGGGGTCAAACATGTAGAGGGTACAAGGGGCAGGCAAAGGTAAGGACATCTGTCCTTGGTGGAGTTCTGAATGTTTCTCTCTCTGACTGCTGTTGCATGGTCTATTTATAACCTCAGGAATTACACCTTGGCATCCAGGTAGGTGGCTCAAAGGTCAACCTCCACCTTGTTTTCTATAGTGAACATGTGGGCATTCAGCCAGGCATCATGGAGAAGTTACCTTTCCCGAGAGGTATGATGCTAGCTTTCTCTTTTCTGGCTCCTCCCTTGCCTGTTGTCTGAAGCCAGTGAGGAAGGCATCCTTGAAGGCCGCATCTAGAATTAAGGCCATCAGGCAGTCATTTTGAACAGAGAGAGAGAGAGAGAGAGAGAGAGAGAGAGAGAGAGAGAGAGAGAGAGAGAGAGAGAGAGAGAGAGAGAGAGAGAAGGATTAGGCATAACCATAGGGAAAATGGAGGAGAGAATTGATGAAGGGGTGAATGAAACCAACAATTATTTCTATTTAAGATATTACTAAATTGAATCGTATTCTCGGTTATGCTATTATTGTAAAAGGGTGAGGTTGCTTGAAAATAAATTACCTTCGTTGAATATATATATATATATATATATATATATATATATATATATATATATATATATATATATATATATATATATATATATATATATATATATATATATATTATATATATATATATATATATATATATATATATATATATATATATATATATATATATATATATATATATATATATATATATATATATATATATATATATATATATATATATATATATATATATATATATATATATATATATATATATATATATATATATATATATATATATATATATATATATATATATATATATATATATATATATATATATATATATATATATATATATATATATATATATATATATATATATATATATATATATATATATATATATATATATATATATATATATATATATATATATATATATATATATATATATATATATATATATATATATATATATATATATATATATATATATATATATATATATATATATATATATATATATATATATATATATATAATGCCTCGCAGTGGTCATCATACTATCCTTATCAGTAAGAAGTTGCGAATCCCGTTAAGTGGAAAAAGGAACGTTTGTGATTCATTCCTTTGAGCCCGTTTGCGCTTCTGTTAACGATTATGTAATAGTTAATTAGTCGACTGGTGTCATGGTTGATAAAAGGGCATGGCTAACATTCTTAGCCTTAAAGGACTTGAGTACCCCAAGAACATTATCTCACTTAACCGCCCCAATTAAGATGGTACTCATGATGTCATTGACTTAGAATTTAGGTACTGCTGTTATAAGGACTATTTTGCATATACAAACAAACACGTACATATAACATTGAAACGTATAAGTAATATACTGGAACTTCCAAGAGGCTGATAGCATGGCGTGAAAGTCTTTGTTTTGGTTAGCCTGTCTAAATTGAATTTCAAACGTTGTTTTTATTATGCTAACATTGATTTCGTTTCTGTCGTTGTATATTTTGTTTTGAGAAACCTGTTGAGGTATAAATGTAAATACGACAAAGTTCTCTGTCTGTCTCTCTGTCTCTCTCTCTCTCTCTCTCTCTCTCTCTCTCTCTCTCTCTAGAGCAGTTATCCATGTCAGTTATTACAGACTCAGCAGTTCAAAATATTTTTCTCTCTCTTTTACCGTAAATATACAAATGATAATAAACAGTTGAAATCATGCAGTAAGGATGGTCGTACTTTGATTTTTATTTCTCCACCACGGCCCTCTTGTCCATCCCATTTCGAATGTCACTATATAAACAGTTCCCGGCGTTAAAATTAAGATAGGATTAATATTAAAAGTGAATAAAAACATAAAAAAAAATAGAACTCTTCTTGAAAGAGAATTTATGGCAATGATGATGTTTATAACAGAAATAATAATTGTCAATAAATGAAAACATAAGGTAAAAAAAACGTTTGTCAGAACACTTGAAAATTTTATACTGGCTCTATATTGTGTAGTATACGTGCTTCATCTGTCTCTCACAATGTGGAGCATATTATCAGAATCAAGCACCCGAGAGAGAGAGAGAGAGAGAGAGAGAGAGAGAGAGAGAGAGAGAGAGAGAGACTTAAGCTTCGTAAGCAATTAACGACATTTATAACAAAAAAACAAACAGACAAGGGATATTCTATCCATTTTAATTAACACGTGAATACATCGTTCCTCGAGGATGAATGCTTAATGTCACAGGGCAAGGATATAATTAATTTTAAATCCTCTTTATTCTCAAGAGATATATTTGAGAGAGAGAGAGAGAGAGAGAGAGAGAGAGAGAGAGAGAGAGAGAGAGAGAGAGAGAGAGAGAGAGAGTGTGTTTTGCTTTATACCAAAGGAAATTTTACCTCGGTTTAAACCTAAAGTAAGAATGAGAATATAATATAAAATCAGCCGTACGTAAGAGCAGTTGTTCAGTTTCTGAATTATATGAAGATCATTAACAAAGAGACTCTTGGGGCTCGTGTGATGATCCTGCAACCTCATTCCTCATAAAGTTGGGGATGAGTTAACGTTGCAAACTCTGTTATAGTACATGTCCGTGTGTACGTGTACATTTATGTGCATGTGGATGGGAACGGCGTGACTTGGAAGTTGCAAGGGCCAGAAATTCCGAAATATATATGGTAAATACTTCTTATCTAGACTTTTGTTCAAATAGAAACCTTTTGTTTAAAAAAACAAAGAAACCGGCTTGCCCGAAGCAGTGGAGCTGGGGAAAAGACAACGTTCTCTTCACAATGAAAATTGGCCTTCCTTTCCAAGATTTGTGTATTTGTAATCTTCGTTTTTGTGTATTTGCAAACTTATGTTCTATTATGCGTGCTTTGATTTGTCACTCTCCTCTTTAAATCCTTTATATTTGCACACATGCGCACATAAACACACTGTGTGTGTGTGTGTGTGTGTATTTGTGCATATATATATATATATATATATATATATATATATATATATATATATATATATATATATATATATATATATATATATATATATATATATATATATATATATATATATATATATATATATATATATATATATATATATATATATATATATATATATATATACATATATATATATATATATATATATATATATATATATATATATATATATATATATATATATATATATATATATATATATATATATATATATATATATATATATATATATATATATATATATATATATATATGCATATACTCACTCACTCACTCCATTGCCTCTTGGGACTCTTGGTGGTCCATGGCTGCTAGCACCAGACCTTTCCACGTTCCCCTGTTGAGTGTGCTGCAGATCTCCAGTTATTTTCATGATCCTCCACTCCCAATTCTCTTAGATCTCTGAACACAGTATCTTTCCATCTCATCTTTGGTCTACCAACCAGTTTTCTCCCTCTCACTGATCCTTCCATGCCCATTATATATATATATATATATATATATATATATATATATATATATATATATATATATATATATATATATATATATATATATATATATATATATATATATATATATATATATATATATATATATATATATATATATATATATATATATATATATGCATATTTCTTTTCACTCACTACTATTTATCATCTGTCACTCTTTAGTCTCCTTTTCACAGTAAAGGTTTTCTATCTCTGGCCTTTGCTATGTGTTTGCTTCAGCTTAAAGTTTTATTCATTATTTGTTCGGGAAAGGAATTAGGTGAACATGTAAGAACTTACTCCCTGTGGTGGCTCTCTAAAGATAACTGGTTTCCGTAAGTGTCGACGGCGTGTTGCCTTGGAAACCAACTCACTCGTTATGAAAGGCAGCAAAATTTGGCTGTCCAAAGTCTTCTTAGCCGACTGTATATTTCGGCTAATATGGTCATACTTCTTGTCTACTGCCCCTGTCAGATAGATTCGTTGTTTTATTAGTAGTTTAAATTCTTTAAGCCATTTTCGTGTGCATCTGGGGAGTTCTGTTTACCCTGTACCTCGTCCACTGAAAAAAATAAAGTGACTCCTTTTTTTAAGAACTAAATTTAACCTCAGCTTTTATTTCTTCAAACATCTTTCTGATGTATTGTTTACTGCAACATGGAAATCAACTGATGCTTTAACGCATTTTGAGTTTGCCTCCCTTGTTATATCTAGAGGCTCAAAAAAACTCTGAATATTTACATTTTTGCTTACAAAACCTCATACATATATATTTGATAATGTGAACACAGAAACCATCAAATTAAAGTTTGTGTATCTATATTACAACCTCAGATTTATTTTCACTCAAACGATATCTTAGCAATGTCTGGTTCTTATATTTAATTTTAAAATATTTTCTCCTGAGTTGAGAACTCTCCTTACGATATAATTTCTTCAGGACCTCGGGAAATAAAGTTTGTTAAGCAATACTTATTTTTCAAGTTTATTGGGCCTTTAACATGTTCATTTGGATTAACTGTTGTTGCTCCATCACTGAAATGCACTTAGCAGAAGATCGGGCAAGGATGGACGGCTTTCAAGGAATGGCCATTTAAAAGTGATTTATTATTTACAGTTCCCATGACACATAAAATGCGAATTGGTTTGTTTATTGGGATAAAAATCACAACTGATTCTAAATGGTCTGGGGTAGATAAAAGGTAGCAGTGAATATACAGAACGAGTCGGTAACTCAGTATTGATTCTCTTCAGAATTGGTGCCACTATACGTCTTGTGAACCAGCTGTGAAGGGGACTCACTGTAGTGGATATGATCAATTTCAAAGCTTTGTGATAAAATATATGAGTTCCTTGAAGAGGAACACGCTACAGCGGAGACAGATGAGAGTACGATCAATAATGGTCTAAGATTTCCCAAGATAATTTTCTCTTAAAGTTAATATTAAAATCTATTTGTGTACTGCAAGTGGTCATGAGACACTTTTCAAAAATGTATTTCATTTCGATATGTCATTAGATACTTAAGAATACGGTGGCATTGCATGAAATATTCTCCAGGTGTTATTTGTAATATAATGTGAACGCTGCAGGAAAATAACAATGAATAGAACTCCCAAGGATGAAAAATCTGACTTGCTTAAACTTGTTTTACAAATTTATTAGATCAAAACGTACGGAGAGAATATCATTTTACAGTTTGGATTGTTATACATCACTGATTCGCTAAAGAAGTACGGAACATGTATTTATTAATAAAAATCCCCATTTTTCCTCTCATTATTTCCATAAGCCAAAATTGGCTTTGCAAATCCATTAGTTATATAATGAAAGATATCCTTCTGACTTTGACACCATTAATTCCTTTGGATGTTGTGCCTGGTTGCTGATAATTGAGAATGTCACCCGTGTCAGCTCTCGTGAGATGGCCTGAAATTATTCAGAAACACACCGGCAATATGATTCAAAGGGTGAGGCTGAAGTTGCTTTAATAATTTCCTCGCAGTAGGATATTCACCTGAAATGTATCATTCTCTCAGATACAGACTCTATTAGTTAAAGGAATCAATTGCATACTAAAATATACTGAAAATTTATTTGTAATATAGCTGAAGAGAGAGAGAGAGAGAGAGAGAGAGAGAGAGAGAGAGAGAGAGAGAGAGAGAGAGAGAGAGAGACTCAGTGTATACAGGATTCTATTCAGGCATTGTTAGTTTCAATCTTAATGTCTAAAAACTTACTTAGATTACTATATATATTAAGGTGAATGTTTTGGGGGAAAGAATTTCCTCACTTCCATATTAGTATATTGATACAGAATCTCTTGTCTTTAAGAGAATTATTATTTTTATATTACTAATATGTCATTATTACTTCAAAGCTCAATGTACATTCATCTTGATGCTTCTAATTTATATTGCTGCTGATGCACGCATATACTCGTATTTTTGTTTTTTTATACATTCTATTTACATTTTTAACTAGTGTGCTTTCTGGTGTGCTTCTTATTTATGATAATAATAATAACAATGCTGAAGTTTCGTTCTATAATAGCTTCGTTCTGAAATATTATAGAAATTATATTTCTAAATATATTTAAAAGATGGATAACCCTCACCTCTGAATCTGAGTAACGTTTCTCATCTTGTGCTAAAATTTATATTGTTCAAAGTTAAGGGTTTATTTTGTTCCAACATACTGTACGTTCCCCTAAGTGTGTGGAGAAGACTTGTCGCCAGAGTACAACAGTGAATTTGAAGTTTGTCACGCTCCCTCCCTTCCTCTCTCTCTCTCTCTCTCTCCGTCGTACTTATGAACTTCGTACCTTCTTTCAGCATTCGCCAAATTTTACGAGTGAAGGAAGACCTTGTAACGGCAAAGCTTAGTGGAGGTTTAGTTAATTTATCTGTTTATCTATCACGTGATTTTATTAAAAAGATTTTGTGTTTTTTTCACATATCCTCAGTTTTCTTAAAAGAAGTTTACGAAATTTTAAAAACATTTTATGATATAGATTCGTTATTTTATAATGATAAAGATGCTATTTTAGCAAGTTTGTTTTGTTAAAAATAATGAGAAGCAGATGAGGTTATTTTATCATCGGCGTACTTAGTTTATTTTTAGTTATGTTTTGTATTATTTCATAGTTTGTGTTGCCTTTTATGGCTTTTATGTGTTTCCTCCTGACTTTGTATCTAAAATATATATCTGCGATATATGAAATAAAGATGAACTGCTCTGAACTGAACTATCTATCTAAATACCAAGATTAATCCTGTTCTTACGCGCATCCTTCCTCTGCTCAGATGATCTAGAAGTATGATTTAGATAGCCAGTGATTAAACTTCAGCCGTTAGCTTCAAAGCTACTCATTTCATTTACAAATATCTTTGAAATATATCTTTTTAATTTTATTTTCATCCCAGAGTTTACATTTCATATTTGACAACAACATGAAGTTTGCATAGTAAGCAAATAAGGAAAGATTTCAAATAGTTTAAAAATATTTTATTGGTCTATCCGAGATAAACAAGTACACCCTGTGCAGGTTACATTCCAAATGCAAGTATAAAGTGAAAACCCTTACAGTTCCATAACTGTGCAAGGCCATGCATACTAATTGTTGAGGTACGAGAGGACAATGAGTCCGCAACACGATTAATTATTCTTCAAAAGTAAAAGTTTCTCGCTTTTGATTTCAGTATGATTTTCTGTGTGTGTGTGTCTGTGTGTGTATTCTGTAACACAAGTGTGTGTGTGTGTGAGTGCGTGCGTGTGTATCTTTAAACACTTCTTTTGATAATTGTAAAACCGCTTCAAGTTAATGAGATCCCCATACTAGGATACTCAGTTTAGCTGAATACATTTCTTATATATTAAGAGAGTCTTATACTTTACTATTTATTATTATTGGATGCTAGTTCATTCCGTACTATTCCCCTTATTCCGTACTGTTATATTTTTTTCTGCCTTTTATGCAAAACGTAGTGTGCAAGATTAATTGTGCAATTTTCTGTTCCATTGCGATGAATTGTGGTTGAATACATCATCAAATAGAAAAAATGATTTTCATTTAATTTGCCTATTAGTATGTCTATTTCTTTGTCAGAAATCTTACTAAACGTTGCAAAATTAGAATTCTGATTTTCACATGTTTAAAACTCACGGGAAACAAACAAATAGTCGAGTTAAACTAAATTTTCTTAAATAGTTAATTTTTTAAATAGCAAATGCCAGTGGGATAGTTAACTACCGCCATTTTCTAGTCAGCGCCAGAAGAGCCCATTATGAAGGAAAAGAGTCAACTGATGCATACTGCATTGTATGATTTGCATGACATAACCCCGGGTAACAGATATTTTGGAACTGAAAATGAGCCTTTCCTCCCCCGAATACAAAGCTGAAAGTCACCTCGAATGTCCAGGTAGCCGCTGGCACGTTCTTCAACAGCAGCTGCAGCAATAGCAGCAGGTGTTCGGGTTATTAAAGAACCACAGGCACTTAACTAATGGCTGGGGAGCGACCTGCAAGCCTGATGACATACTGAGAGAAAGAAAGACTCTTTGAATGATATGAAAGCAGAAGAAAGTTCTCTTGAAACACTGAGAGAAGAAAGGTCTTTCGACTGAAACTTAATTTGAAAGACGCATGCCATTCGGAATTCAGTTTTCTGAACGATACTTTTTTTCTTATGCTGGGTTCGTTGGTTCACAACGATGCTAAACATACACACGCTTACAAATGAGTAAGTATGTAAACAAACCCACATATATATGTGTGTGTGCTTCTGTGCGTGTGTGTGTGTGTGTGCAAGAGAGAGCTAAGACAACTAACTGAGCAACATTTGTGTCACGGAATATATATTCGTAAAAATCTGGAGTTTACCCACACACAAACACACACACTTTTATATATATATATATATATATATATATATATATATATATATATATATATATATATATATATATATATATATGTGTGTGTGTGTGTGTGTGTGTGTAAGCATGTATGTATATGTACATACATATTGTACAAATATGTATTCTGTATTCTGTTGCTCAGTTAACTATTTTAGGTCTCTCTTACACACACACACACACACACACACACACATACACATATGTACACACACACACACACCACACACATATATATATATATATATATATATATATATATATATATATATATATATATATATATATATATATATATATATATATATATATATATATATATATATATCTTTTATATTAATATATATATATATATATATATATGCTACAGCGCGCGTGTATGTGAACTGCAGATTTAACGAATATGTATTCTGTAACACAAATGTTGTCTCAGTTAAATGTTATGTTTAACTCTTTCTTACTAAATTTCCAGCAACTATCCGCATAAGTCTCTGGGGTCATAATACTCAGGAACTCGAATGATTATTTACAGAAAATCTAAGATAAATAGCACCTAATCGCTTGGGCGTTGTTCACTAACACTTCTGGCGATGACAAGATAACCACTATTTACACAAATAATTCTTCAGTGGCACATCGAAGAGAGGACAAATATTCTATACGTTATCTAGATATTAAATGGAAAATCATGTTGCACAAGAGGATACATTTGAAAATTAAATTATTTATAAAAATTTCCCATTAGAAATGTTTGTTGTGGAAAATTTGCTTTGAATACCCAATCTTTTTTTTAGATATTACAAGTAAGATGGAGCTATCAAGATATGAAGAGATATAATTAAAAGAAGCAAGGTAAAAGGTTACAAATGGCTGTTTCATCCTGCTCTATGGACAGGGTCATTTCATTCTTGATAGAAAATTTCCAATCCCCGAGATCTGAAATTTCTGGCAAACATATTTTGAGAACCCCTCTCTTGAATGTGAAAGAATGCAAAGTTCCCTGTGGATTATAATGTTCCAGAACTATCTTCCTCTTTTACCTCTTCTCTTCCGCCTTCCATTTTCTCATAAAGACATCAGACCTACTTTGTCGCACCTCAGTCATTCGTCTTACGTACATGCTAATGAAGTAATAAGGCGACACCTGCCCTTACTAAAGTGAGCCCAAGTATTAGCATAAGGAATGGAATGCTCGTAGTAAAACTTCTAGTACTGAAGCCAAATCTGGTTCAAGGAGAGGAAGGCGGTCGGGCGACCATTCCAGAAAGAACGTCTAGCTGCTTGTGAACTGCCTTCTTTCTGGAAGTACAATTTATTTATGAAATTACAGCCTTTTCTGCTCCACAATTACCCCGGGGATATGAGGAGAAACCACTTACGAGGAGAAACTAAAAAGTAAATCCAACATATTATCCAAACTAATTCTGATGCGAGTTTTATGAATTTACAAAATTAATTAAAACAAAATTTGAATTTCTCATAAGTTCTGTATAGTCGTTTATTTAAGATGAAGTTGAACAAGACAAAGTTGTTAAGTAAAGTTTTCCACAAGAATTTAATGAATGAATACTGTAAAAATAACTGGGCACCGCGTTGCTGGTATAACTGCTCTATGATTATGGCTTTATGATTTGATTCTTATTTTTACACTTATTTCTCTTTTTAAAGGGCCGTCACCTTGAGCAACTTCGACAATGTCGAGGGCGAAGCACAATGGAGATAGGAAGGAAACTCCTCAAAGCTAGGCCTATGACTTTACTGAGCTTCGCTCTCTAGAAAAAAAAAAAAGTTGTAAAAACCTCAGAACAAATTGCTTGCTTATTTCTCATCAGTATTTTCGAATCGTGTTCTTAATCTCCATGGTAGAATCGCTGATTTCATCCTTGGGGAATTTTGAACCTTTCTGTTGTTTAATTACTATTTATATTTTAAGGAGGAAAGTTTAATTTATTTCAAAGAAAACTAGACTTTTTCCCGCACTAACATATTCATCCATTGTCGACTTATTGTAAGATCCTCAGCATTTCTTTGATGTTCTATCAGTAACATACTAATGCCCGAACAAAATATTGGCTGTAACTAATATTCCGTCAGGGAAGAACGCGAAGATAAAGAACAAGCAATGGTTTAACCGCCTTGTCTGTGTACACTATTAGAAACTACAATTGGGAGTGAAAATTAACCGAAGAATATTATTGGAAGATTTAAATCTTGTTGACTAAAATATGATCACATCATTTTCACTGGGAAATTGTACTTTAGAGAAATACCAAATCATTATGAACATCGAAAACCTGAAAAAAACAAGGAATACAAATTTCTGAAAGTCACAATACCTTTTTTTTTTTTTTGTCTTTTAATTTTTTTGTTATAGGAAACCAAACTCAAGTTTATCCAAGTCAGGCCACTCCTTCCCTTCCTTTTCCTCCCCCTTTGCCGAAATCCTGGTTTTACTGGTTCAAAATCCCATATCCCAAGTTACACAGGCCGACCAAATCCGAGATCTGGGTTACTCAGAGAGTCAAGGTATTTAGATATTGCAGTGAACCTTTGAAAATTGAGTTTGGCTTACCTTCAACTATAAGAACCATAAAATAAAAATAGGGTAAGCAATGGATGAAATTTACTCTCTCTCTCTCTCTCTCTCTCTCTCTCTCTCTCTCTCTCTCTCTCTCTCTCTCTCTCTCTCTCCATATATCTATAAATCTATCTATGTATCAATTTCAGTCATTTTAATCTCACTAGAAATCAGTAACTTGGGTTCCCGTTTTTGTTAGGTTTTTGAAGGCACGTACATGAAAACTTCGCACATTTCTAAGAAACTAATATTCATTAAACAGTCCACATTAAACGTTCTCTGGAACAAATTTGTGCAATGAGGATGAGGAAAGATGAAGGAGATACTTACGGTATGAGACAGCGGATAAAGTGTACAATAAACCATATCAGATATGCTATGAATAAATGGGAACTGAGATGCTTTCAGCATTTCTTTCAGAAAGCAGGGGTTAATAAAGGAGCTAGTGCATGGAAACCCAGTTTAGCAACTGCCAGCTGTACTGGTGCCATTCCTGATCAATCTTAAGACGTTAAAAGGATAAAACAGAAATAATTAGCCAACTTAGAAAGGAACAGAATAGTATCAATCACATCTGACTTTAGGAAATAATCCATATGAAAACCATTAGGAGATTTTATGGAGTATGTTCCAGGATAATTTCCGCCTATTCCGCTTTCGTTATGTCT
>NC_089786.1:27885102-27890102 GCF_040412425.1 Macrobrachium rosenbergii
GCATTCTTCTTTTGTACGGACAGCTACTTTTGAAAACCAACTCTGCCCCACTCCAGTTAATGACATGCCCTGTATTTCTGATATGTAGGAAAATTCCCGAACTCTCCAAAGCGTAACGTACTGATCTTTTGTGCTCTGTTATTCTTTGCGAGAGCGATCTACCTGACTTGCCTACGTAGATGTCCTGACAATTACTACACGGTATCTTGTAAACTCCGGCTTCTTCCCTTTTGTTATTTAAGTATACGTTAACGAGCAAACTTCCGATGGATTTGGGATAATGGAAAATGAAAGGATTGTTAGGCCTGAGTTGTTCGGAGGCCTTTTGGATGTTTTCATCGTATGGAAGCTTTATTTTGTTGTTGAAATCTATTTGTCTGTTGTGAGTGGGACCTTTATAGTATATTTTATTCGCTTTGTTAATAGCCCTCTCGATAATGTGTGGTGGATATAGCAGTGGCGTTAGGTGTTGGCGGATCATCTTAAATTCTTTATCCAGGTACTCATTTGAACATATCCTAAGTCCTCTGAGGAATAAGTTGCACCTACCATGATTTTTACGGAGATGTCGTGGTAGCTTAAGAAATGAATGTAGGAGACAGCGAAGGTGGGTTTTCTATATACTGTAAATGCATACCTGTTCTGTTTTCTTATGATCAGTACATCTAGGAACGGCAGTTTTCCGTCCTTTTCCCATTCTGTTTTAAATTGTATGGTCGGAACTAGCGAATTTAGCCTATTAAAAATTCATTAAAGTCCCCCAGCTATTGTCCCAGAAAGTAAAGATATCATCTACGTATCTAAGCCAGATCATATTATGGGGTTTGATAGACGATAAAAGTTCTGTTTCGAAATATTCCATGTACAAGTTTGCTAGAAGGGGTGATAGGGGACTTCCCATGCTACAGCCAAATTTTTGTCTGTAAAAATTAGCATTGAAAGAAAACACGTTGTTAGTTACACAGAGGTTGATAAGTTTTAAAGTTTTATCTATGCCAAGAGGAAAATGGTCTTCATATGGTTGTAACTTCCTCTCTAAGAAAGACAACACGTCGGCAATCAGGACTTTAGTAAATAATGACTCGACGTCTAGGCTGAGCAATTTGATGTTGTTTGAGGGGATGTTTAAACTATTAAATTTTTGTATGAAATCCTCTGCATGTTTGACGTGGGAGGATGAGAAGGTTCCTAGAAAGGGTGATAACAAGTCTGCGAGCCATTTTGATAATTTGTACATGAAAGAGCCCTGCTAGATATTATGGGGCGTAAAGGAATCCCATCTTTATGTGTTTTCGGGAGTCCGTAAAAATAGGGTAGAGAGGGGTTGATTACCTTGAATGTCTCTAAGTAATTCTATGTCTTTTTATTGCCCCTATGGTTCTGACTGATTTGTTAAATTGAGCAGCAATATTTGTTGTAGGAACTTTCGTTAATTTGTCATAGGTCTCCGCATCGTTTAGAAGTTCTTGAACTCTATTGATGTATGTCTCCTTGTCTAACAGAACTATTTTCCCGTCTTTGTCAGATTTTGTGATGATGATATCCCCCTTTCCTTAAACTAACTAATGCATTTTGGAATCTTTTCGGGAGCGATTTTTTGTTGTTTTTTTGCTCCAAGACATTTAGCAAAATGCCTTTGAGACATGCCTCTTTCTTGTCATGATTGTTTTTTGCTAAATGTTTATCAAAAGCAACTAGGAAATTAAGATTACTCTCCGAACCAGGTTTTAGAGCGAATGAAACTCCAAGATTTAAAACGGTCTGTTCTTCTGCAGTGATGGGATGGTTAGAGAGATTCAGCACATTATTGGGAAGGCCAAGATTATTCCATACGCCCTTCCTAATCAGTCTTTTTAATTTGTAGCACAAATTTCTGGAATGGGACTCACTGTTTTCAACAGCACCTGATAACACAAAATATGAAAGATATCTGTACATACCATCATCCATGCACATGAGGCGAAGTGACGTGGCTAGCTCACTTATTTTTCTTCTAATCACATAGATGTCTTGGTGTGTGGCTTGTATTCTGTCTTGGAGGAATGTGCGGATGGAGTCCGGAAGTGGGTCTGACGCCGATGTCCAACGCGTGAAACCGTACATTTTGGGAGAAACTTGTTCCTGTAGGCATTCTTGTAGAAAATTTCTCTGATTCTTCCTCTTGTGTAACCCATGTACTAGCTGTTCGTACCGTCTAAAAATGTGCTTGACAGCTGGGTTGAAGCCGAAAATCTGGCGTAAACTGTGATGTTCCATGATGGGCAAAAATGAATGTCTTTTCCTGTAATACTACAGTGTAATATGAATATAAGAAGGCCCATAAAACACTATTTAAACGTTGAAACCATATATTTCGGGCACTAGCTTCTGTGCCCCTGTTCACTGGTAGAATATGGACAGGTGGAAAGTTACAATGGTATATATACAAAAACATAAAGGTGTGGCCCTAGGCCTCCGATGTTATGGAGGTGGCATTTCTTAAGGAGAATGGCAAAATTCCCTAGTGGTTTTTAGCCTCATTAGTTCCCGTTTGGCGATGGATCTCCAGGAAACGCGACCGCCAGATCCATCGCCAAACGGGAAATCTAATGAGGCCAAAACCACTAGGAATTTGGCCATTCTCCTCCTTAATTTCCTAGTTGCTTTTGATAAACATTTTGCAAAAAAACAATTATGACAAGAAAGAGGCATGTCTCAAAGGCATTTTGCTAAATGTCTTGGAGCAAAATAACAACAAAAATTCGCTCCTGAAAAGATTCCAAAATGCATTAGTTAGTTTAAGAAAAAGGGGGATATCATCATCACAAAATCTGACAAAGACGGGAAAATAGTTCTGTTAGACAAGGAGATATACATCAATAAAGTTCAAGAACTTCTAAACGATGCGGAGACCTATGACAAATTAACGAAAGATCCCACAACAAATATTGCTGCTCAATTTAACAAATCAGTCAGAACCATAGGGGCAATAAAAAGACATAGAATTACTAGAGACATTCAAGGTAATCAACCCTCTCTCCCCTATTTTTACGGCCTCCCGAAACTCATAAAGATGGGATTCCTTTACGCCCCATAATATCTAGCAGGGGCTCTTTCATGTACAAATTATCAAAATGGCTCGCAGACTTGTTATCACCCTTTCTAGGAACCTTCTCATCCTCCCACGTCAAACATGCAGAGGATTTCATACAAAAATTTAATAGTTTAAACATCCCCAAACAACATCAAATTGTTCAGCCTAGACGTCGAGTCATTATTTACCAAAGTCCCGATTGCCGACGTGTTGTCTTTCTTAGAGAGGAAGTTACAACCATATGAAGACCATTTTCCTGTTGGCATAGATAAAACTTTAAAACTTATCAACCTCTGTGTAACTAACAACTTGTTTTCTTTCAATGGTAATTTTACAAACAAAAATTTGGCTGTAGCATGGGAAGTCCCCTATCACCCTTCTAGCAAACTTGTACATGGAATATTTCGAAACAGAACTTTGGTCGTCTATCAAACCCCATAATATGATCTGGCTTAGATACGTAGATGATATTTTTACTTTCTGGGACAATAGCTGGGGGACTTTAATGAATTTTTAATAGGCTAAATTCGCTAGTTCCGACCATAAAATTTAAAACAGAATGGGAAAAGGACGGAAAACTGCCGTTCCTAGATGTACTGATCATAAGAAAACAGAACAGGTATGCATTTACAGTATATAGAAAACCCACCTTCGCTGTCTCCTACATTCATTTCTTAAGCTACCACGACGTCTCCGTAAAAATCATGGTAGGGTGCAACTTATTCCTCAGAGGACTTAGGATATGTTCAAATGAGTACCTGGATAAAGAATTTAAGACGATCCGCCAACACCTAACGCCACTGCTATATCCACCACACATTATCGAGAGGGCTATTAACAAAGCGAATAAAATATACTATAAAGGTCCCACTCACAACAGACAAATAGATTTCAACAACAAAATAAAGCTTCCATACGATGAAAAACATCCAAAAGGCCTCCGAACAACTCAGGCCTAACAATCCTTTCATTTTCCATTATCCCAAATCCATCGGGAGTTCGCTCGTTAACGTATACTTAAATAACAAAAGGGAAGAAGCCGGAGTTTACAAGATACCGTGTAGTAATTGCCAGGACATCTACATAGGCGAGACAGGTAGATCGCTCTCGCAAAGAATAACAGAGCACAAAAGATCAGTACGTTACGCTTTGGAGAGTTCGGGAATTTTCCTACATATCAGAAATACAGGGCATGTCATTAACTGGAGTGGGGCGGAGTTGGTTTTTAAAAGTAGCTGTCCGTACAAAAGAAGGACAGCTATCATCAATCAAACCAACAATATGAACCTGTCAGGAGGACATTGGAAATCAGATGACATCGACACCTTAATCCTCAAACCCCTCGTGAAGAAGATGACCCAGGAAACGCGACCGCCAGATCCATCGCCAAACGGGAGCTAATGAGGCCAAAAACCACTAGGGAATTTGGCCATTCACCTCCTTAAGAAACGCTACCTCCATAACATCGGAGGCCTAGGGCCACACCTTTATGTTTTTGTATATATACCATTGTAACTTTCCACCTGTCCACATTCTACCAGTGAACAGGGGCACAGAAGCTAGTGCCTGAAATATATGGTTTCAACGTTTAAATAGTGTTTTATGGATCTTCTTATATTCATATATATATATATATATATATATATATATATATATATATATATATATATATATATATATATATATATATATATATATATATATGTGTGTGTGTGTGTGTGTGTGTGTGTGTGTGTGTGTGTGTGTGTGTGTATACACAGGAGAAGCTATTTCATCTGTGGCCTCATAGTACCTGCAGTATGATATAAAAAAATGATGCATAACAATAAGTTAGTTGGTATTCGAAAGAATAATACACTTTTTTCGTCCTTGGATGTGATATAAGAAAATACGTATTGCAAATCTTCTTCACAATCCCGTGAATATG
>NC_089786.1:27895102-27940102 GCF_040412425.1 Macrobrachium rosenbergii
GTATCCTGATTCAAGGGACTAATTCTTTTTTTTTTTTTTTTTGTGAAAAATCCTTGCTGACTTGATTCATGAGCTTTGCTCTGCTTTGTGAAATTCCCAAATTATTCTGAGCTGAAAAAAAAATATACTAAAAATTTCCATCTTGTATGAAAAAGGTTGGGAGAACATTAAAAGGATGCAATAATAAATCTCTTTTCCGTTCATATGTCATTTAGGAACATTAATTACATAAGGGTATTTGTAATGAAGGAAATAAATGACGGCTAATAGCCTATTGTGTTTAAGTCTTTTATTTGTCTGGTTAGTAATCGGAAAAAAGTCATGATAATCCTTAACTTCGCCACGAAGCTCAACAATTTGAAACTCTTCTTTGGTGTTTCGTAACCCTCTAAGTAACTGAAAAAAAAGATAAAATATGAAATTTATTATAAACATTGGGGAACATTTTCAAAATGTGTTGTCTGGCTTGTTGTGAAAGTGAGTCTGAGTCTGAGGATAAGGTTTGTATAACTCCATGGTGTTAATATCTATATGTATGAAGTGTTGTAAAATGTTTAGGAAAGGACGGTTAATCTGAGATTTCAATGTGGAATGATAACAAGGAATGAGTATGTAAAGACTGGATTGACTAATATTTGGAAATGATAGTGTTAGCTGGTGAGAGCATAGATTATCATCCGATTCGATATTTTAGGCTTATAATGGTGGGTTAATTTTAAAATTCTTCTTAATACTTCTCAGAAAACATAAATAGAGGTACCTAAATATTTCAACTCCATTAAAAATCTGCTTATTTTGACAGTCTTTAGGATATGCATATGTAATTCTAATATCATAAAAAAGTAGAAAATCACGGTAGAGCTGAATTCTTAAAAACTGTTGTAGTCAACTGACACCAATATGCATTTATCTTGAGCTTATATATATACGTATATATATATATATATATATATATATATATATATATATATATATATATATATATATATATATATATATATATATATATATATATATATATATATATATATATATATATATACATATATATATATATATATATATATATATATATATATATATATATATATATATATATATATATATATATATATATATATATATATATATATATACATATATATACATATATATATATATATATATATATATATATATATATATATATATATATATATATATATATATATATATATATATATATACATATGTATACATATATATATATATATATATATATATATATATATATATATATATATATATATATATATATATATATATATATATATATATATATATATATATACCGTTCTCCCATGGAAAATGGACGTCTGGTTTTACATTCTAAATCTTATATTCATAGAAAAACTGCAGCCGTCAGTGGAAGCCATTCGTAAGTACAGATTGGATGGTATATCAAGTACTTTGGAAATGCTGGAATATTTTGGGGCGTTCACTTTGGTAATCCGTGTGGTATTAAAAAAATGCATATATTTTTATGACTACGTCATAGCAACGAGATACCTCTTCATATTTTTCTATTTATTTTTCTACTATCGTTATTACATGCAGTCGACTGGTGCTGGAGTAGGAGGTAGCAACACGGCAATAATTTTATCGCACACGGGCAGAAAAGTGGAATTAGAACATTTCCCCATAAGTCACCCACACTGGATCCCCTTAAGGACTGCTATATTTAATTCGTGAAATTTTTGTAGGTAAAGTTAACTATTAACAAAGGAGGAGGTTAAGAGATAAAAAAAAAAAAACAATCGTTGCCTAAAAGTAACGGGATATTTTCTGAAAAAACTTGGGAGAAACGAATGGCGATAGAGACAAAAGATGAAATGAATAATTGGATATCTAAAACAGTTCTTTCTTCTTGAGGTAAAATACCTCTTGGGAATGTGACTGAAACAAAGTGCTTATTGTCAACACAAATTGTCTTGGTTATATTTGTGGAGTAAAGGTGGTATAGAAGTAAGAACGAATGAGGCCTTTTCATCATAGCCGTGAAAGCAAAGAAGAAAGGGAGACAGGGAAGGTGCCGTTAGTTAGAACAGAAAATGTCATAGACCAAGGTATTTGTATCCAGAAAATGAAGTATATTGAAGATAGAACTCAGTAGCCAAGAGGCATAGGAGGTAATGGGCATTAATGTGATATATATATATACCATATATATATATATAGGTACTATATATATATATATATATATATATATATATATATATATATATATATATAATATATATATATATATATATTATTTATATATATATATATATATATATATATATATATATATATATATATATATATATATATATATATATATATATATCATGTGTGTGTGTGTGTGTGTGTGTAGTCTCAAGAAGTCACGTTGCTGATATGCCATGAGAAGGATAAATGTCTATTGCTCTTTTACATACAAATACCTGTCGTTTTCAGTATATTTATTAAAGCTGGAATAGACCCATCCTCACCATCGTAGCCAAGTGGACAATCGTTTTTTCTAGCTTTTTGGGCTGAAATATATATATAGAACCTACTGGTCACCTTTTACCAGATACACATGTAATTGTAATAGCCACAGTGCCCTCTTAGCTTCTCGAATATTAAGAGGGCATTGAGGCTATTACAATTATATGTGTATCTGGTAATAAGGGACCAGTAGGTTCTACATATATATTTCAGCCTACTTTAATAACTGATTGCCCACTTGGCTACGGTGGTGAGGATGGGTCTGCTCTTCAGCTTTAACAAATATACTGAAAACGACAGGTATTTGTATACGGAAGGCAATAGACTTTTATCCTTCTCATGGTCAGGCCGGCAACGGCAACGTGATCTTCCTGATTATATATATATATATATATATATATATATATATATATATATATATATATATATATATATATATATATATATATATATATATATATATATATATATATATATATATATATATATATATATATATATATATATATATATATATAGTTAATGTTTGAGTGGGTGTGTGTCTGTGTGTGAGTTTTTCAAAAGTATATTTTCGTTCAGCGCAGGTAACATGCACTCTTTAAAGCGAGAATAACCCTCAGGTTTATGGATGAAATTAAGGGACAGGCAAATGGTCGAGTCAGGACTATCTAGGGGGATGGGCGATAGTAAATTCGCGATAAAATGGAACGTCCGCAACGTATATGCCCTCTACAATTAAGCTATGAAAGGGGTGAGAAAGAGAGAGAGAGAGAGAGAGAGAGAGAGAGAGAGAGAGAGAGAGAGAGAGAGAGAGAGAGGGAGAGAGATGTCGGGTATTCATATGCAAGGATATATACAGGAAATAATTAATCCGTGTACGTTTTCCCACTGTCTGCATTTTGCACAAAACCGAGGCTGATAGTAACTGAGACATTTAACCCCAACTACGAAATTAATCTGCAATAATTAACAATCAAATTCTTTTCAGCCAAGAATGTATAAAATGGGCAATAAAAACATTTCCCGGGAATGAGGAATGCTTTATAAAGACAATTAATTATTTTTTTCTGGATAAATGATTAGGACTTGATAAAATTTCGTTTAAATAAAAAAAAATGATGTTAAGCAAGAGGAATTTTAAAAAGAAAGTTAATTTCAAAATAACTCTCATTTGACAATATGGCTTTTATAAGTTTAGGAAATTCCATAAATGCTTTCACTTTTAGACATAAAAGACCAAGAACATATAGAACTTCGAAATTAAGTGTTTTCAATGTAATGTACTTGAAAGAATAAGTATTTTTGTATTTTTTCTAGAATGTAATTTCAGAACGGAAAGGGCCCCCAAAGAAAACGAGCATCTTAAAAGTTAGCTCTTTATAAAAATGAAGGACTTCCAAGCTGATCTGATGAAATTTAAAAAAAATTACCCTATTTTCTATCAGGTAAGAGAGATCCGTTCAGGAAACATTTGCCTTCTTTGAGGACAGTTGACAAAACAACGACTCGACGAAACCATGAATCCCCTGGTTGCAGAAACGCATCATGAGCCTATCGTTGTCGGTTACGTTCTTCTATTGATGAATATCTTTTTAAACAAAGATTAAAACAGAAATGGAAGAATCTTTTTTTGCCTTTCCCAACTTTTTAGTTCTTATTTTAATGAAAAGTTTATACTATCGTTTTCCTCTTCAAACTGTCCCTTTACCTTCGAAAAGGCGCTCAAAAAATGGAAAATTTTTGTTTGTTGAATGGTAAGATTTTTTTTTCTTATGAAGATCATCTAGCCATTAATCATTACCAAAGAATGCTGAGGAATGTTAGGAGCTATCAAGTGGCAGATGCTGTCAATGATCACCAGTATTACAATTTAGTTTTTTTTTATCGGTGCTTTCAGTTTTTGATTGGCAGGATGCACCGAGAAATAAAAAAAAAGCATCAAGAGAGCTTTTTAAACAGAAATCGTTATATTGAAGATAATTACATGTTCTGGAGATGGGCCTCTTACGTACTTGGCGTCCAGCAGTTGGTGGAAGAAGAAAGCAGTATACGAGTATGTTGGTGTTTCCATATTTCTGTGAAAATAAGAAAACAATGAACACAATCGCATATTACCGGAGACGTTTAAGGTGTAAAAAAAAAAACATATAAGGAAAACCTCATCTTTATGAAAAAATTAAAACACATCTGAATCGTAAAGGAGGCTCTGAGTCTGGGAAGGCCTGACTCCACCTGGCGTTAGGCATTTCTTCTCTCTCCTTTAGAGGAGAGAGGCCACACTCGCAATACTGTAAACTTTTCAGACAAAGATTTTCCAGAGCCTATTTTGGGCGCAGGAAAAACTTGCATTCTATTTACATTCAAAACCAGATATTTGAATAATGAAAATATTCCATTTACATGCGTGAATCAGCAAAGGAAATTAAATGAACATATTTTCAATTTGTCATCGGTGTAGCCTGGATGGTACCGAAGTAGTTGCTGCCTTGTCTTTTGTTGTTCTTAATGATGTTTATTTTCCGCAGGACCAGACAACCCTATAGCATGGGATTTCCAACGTTACTTGCCAGTTGTGATAACCTTTCAATAATTGTTATGAAAGACTGACTCGTTTGCGGTTTCGGTGCTATTTTCGACATTTATATTACAAATTTTTCTTTGGATATAATTTTAACTTTACTTGTTTTATTTTTCACCATCAAAACTTTTGCTTTCACTTCTCATTTACCATTCTTGCGTAATTCCAGCAGATAGGTGTCACCTGTGCGCATGTGTGCGCGTTAGCTGGATTTTGTAAGGATGGAAAACCGGATTTCGAAGAACGCGATTAGCAAACCTTGGACGGGTGACACCTCCTTACAAAGAACATGATGGGCTTTGAAGAAAATAGACAGTTTTTTTTCATAAGCCATCTCATGTTCCATTGTTCTAGTTTTGAAATGGAGGTCGAAAATGAAACCTGTAAAACACAGAAGTGAATACATTAATTGAATTTAACAATAACAATATCCTTCATATTTCCTCGCTCAGTACCAATGATTTCTTGTTGAAATGATGCAGCTGATTTTTGTTTTTGCATTATGATAAAAAAATTATATTTTTAAAGTGAAGTTTACATTTTCTTCATAACCCACATTTACCAGCTCTGTTGTTGTCCACCCACTGGCCTTTGCACTGGGATAAAGGAATCACTCGGTTCTAAATAAAAAATGTCAACGGTCCTCTGTATTCATAAAGGCAGATCTACTTTTATAGAAAAGAGAAACAATACAAATCTACATAATAATGGACATAGCTTTTTTAATGTTAGATATCTCTCTTATATTCGGTTCATTTCAGTTCTACGAATAAGGACAACTGGTCTAGTAATTTGAATACATAAGAAACAGAATTATACAAAAGCCAAGCACTGTCCCTGTTTATAAACATAACAATGTCAGTAACACATAATAATAATAATAATAATAATAATAATAATAATAATAATAATAATAATAATAATAATACCAACAGAGACTGAAAATTCGCTCGTGCAAGAAATGAGCCTTTCTTCTCCTCGAGCTCTCTCGACCTCTGCAAAGGAACCGTCTTACACCAGGTGGGGGATTATTCAGTTGAAATTACTTGCTTTCCCGAAAAGAAAAGTGCTTTATTCAGTAGCTGACGCTTGAATAATTTCTTCGACGTCAGAAATACCTCGAAAAAGCGAACTCGCGAACTATCTCTCTCTCTCTCTCTCTCTCTCTCTCTCTCTCTCTCTCTCTCTCTCTCTCTCTCTCTCTCTGCCAATCTGTTTCTTTTGTTCACACGAGAAATCTTTGATCAGAGGGCTGATATTCTCGTGTTCTTTACTCATTATCCAAAGTCCGTCACCATAAAAAAGTAACTGGAGAAGCTTCAAATTGCGTTGGTAAGTGTATGGGAGGGTGGTTTGTCATTAGCTAAAACTCCAACTCTTACTGTCTGCTCTTCTTATATGGTTATTAATCATATTGATGAAATCGTTTTGGAATGGTTTGCAAATAGTTTATTAACTATTTCATATATTTACTTTGTCTTCATTTTCAAAAATTAATTTTCACGATATTTACAAATGAATAAATTACAGTAGGAAAAACATGGTTTCTTAAATTCCTAGAAGGAAAAGAAGATAAAACAGTTTGGTTTTAATTCTAGCGTCTGATTCTTTTTCTAGGTTAAAAAATAATTCCCGTTTAATAATAGGAGCTGATGAGGCAGATAATAAACGATCCGGATCTCATTCAGCGGATGCAAGAAGATCCGAGTCTTTCTAATATCTCTTCCTATGGGTATCCTGGAAGTGACAGAGCACCGCACTTAAAGTCGACCTCCACTCCCAGGTGGATTTGAATATGGCTAATAGGCTCTATAAAAAGTGGGCTGAAGGTCGAAATTCCTTTCCCACTACCTCCATTCATTGATAACATCAGGTAGAGGGCGTTAGAATGTCACGTGCGCAAGACGAACTTCCAATGTAAGAACTGGGGGCCTGATGTCTTGATGTCAGTGAGGAAAAAGAAATGTCAAATAATCTTATTGTTCATGTGGACTCTTTTGTTCTTCCTGGATGATGTCCTGGACGGTGCTTCTGTCCATCGAGACACCAGCGAAGAAAGTACTGAATGCAAAGAACCGAATTGCTAGATGTCGACATCTGCACCAACATGAATTCTACACAGATTGAATGATTTTCATGATTTGAGTGCGTCTCCTGGAAAGGTAATCCTTCTTCTCTCTCTCTCTCTCTCTCTCTCTCTCTCTCTCTCTCTCTCTCTCTCTCTCTTTCTACGCTAATTTGCCGAAACATATTGACGAATGTTCTGTCACAATTTGAGTATAATTTTTAGGTATCATTTTTTTATCACTTGTATTATTGGTATATTTTCCATAGAATTAACTCACAAAATACAGTAAAGCATGAAACAATGGTGGATTCTGTCTCCAGAGGTTAGACTTTCCTACAGTAAATGAAAAATCTATTTTTCCAAAGTTTCAGGGGTTTTCGTGAAATAGGTTTTCATACAGAATTTTTCATAGTTCCATTTTCTGACATAATCCAAATCAACTGGAGTTTATCGCTACAATATTCCATTGAAGATAACTGATCCGTTTTTGATATGTTGAACAAATGTTGATGTTTGGTTTATGTAATTGATTCTCTTATCATCATAATTTGACAGACAGCATCAGCAAACACATGATTCTTTATTTAATCAGGAATGGAAATATAGTTATAGGTGCGACGAAATGTTAAACTAATGCTAATGTTTAACATTATTCCTAAAGTGCAAAATCCTTCCTTTCTGTTATTTCTTCAAGCACAGAAACCATGTCATAAACATTTTTACGCAATATAGCCTTGTTATCATGCATGACATTTCAATTGGCATAAAGAATCGGCACGTGTAATCTCTCTTTATTGAAAAAGACGAAATGGAAGAACAAAGGGAGTGAAACCACACGTGTGAGAAAGGCGGGGAATAAACAAGAACAATAATGCCAAGTACGATAGTTATGAACAATAGAGCGAATATGTTATGAGCACCCAGTGACGGGGAAATAAATAGCACATCGCCAGCTTCGGTTTGTACCGCACCTAATGGGAAGTTTCATCATGTCATTATTTACGCGAGAAAAAGGGCGAATAAAAGTCTTCTTCGTCTCTGCTGATGACTTTATACAAATGTAAAAGTTCATATTGTGTTATAAAATGTCATTCCATTTCCCACACGAGATAGGCCGGTGATAAAAATGTATTGCGCGTTTAGGTAAGAGTGATTACAGGTGGAAAGGATAATCAGCATTTTTGTGTGCCTTTTTCAAATCCATTATTCGTACACACACATATACAGACAAAGACACACATATATATATATATATATATATATATATATATATATATATATATATATATATATATATAAACTATCAAGTGTTCATGGAAAGCCTCTGTTCACACTGCATTTATTGAAAGCCGATGTTTCACATCACTTGATGCATTTTCAAAGCTTGACCAATTATTTAAAAAAACAACTGTTTCCCAATCGTTATATTTTATAGATCTCATAACAGGCTACTTAATCTCAAGATGAATGATCTGCCTCTAATTCATAACGCTCCCAAAGTACGTGTTTGCAAAATCCCCCTTCTTGCATGAAAATAAATTTAGGAGAATATGTATTATTTTATTTAATAAGGAATTGCCAGCTTTAAGTTGAAAGCTAATTCCGAAGAACCCACGAACCATCGGATCCTTATTCCAGTCTAAGGATGAAATGGGTCCTGCTTGCATCAACGTAATTTATAAATAAACTGTCCCAGCTGTAGTCTGGGCACATATATCGGATACATGGCGACTACTGAGGGGGCTCGAATCTGCTCTCATCAGGGTGAGCTGCCAGAACTGGGAGCAACATGTCAGTCTGACCTCAATTACAGAATGATTAAAGAATTTGATTCCAAATCTTATTGAAATATTATATATACTATATATATATATATATATATATATGCATATGCATTTAGTATTATAATATGTATTTTGATTTACCAATCAAATATTAGAAATTATGTACCGCATAATTCGTTGAAATGCAAATTTGGTATTATAATTAAATCATACTTCGTGCACAAGCCCACATTAGCCATCCACAAGCATGAACATTATATATCTATGAAACACCAAAACAGGTAACAAACTAACTTGTAGAACAATATACCTATGCACTGAGGCATATACGAACATAAGATGAAGTATGTATTTAAATTTAAAACAAGACCTTAATAATATCCTGATTTTGTCTGATGCACTGAGTTATGAACCATGTAAAAATACCTGTTAATATGCGATCATTTTGTGCTGGGAGATTGGCTTGTTTTGGATTAAGTTGAAAACCGTTTCAGTTTCAATATTTTGTCCACAAGAAAATGATTTAGAATCCGATTTACTGCTAAACGTCAAAACAGTTGAACAACTGTTAAGTTAACTCATAGGAAAAATATCCAAAAGTTAAAGCAAAAAATGGCAAAATAGGTTTTAAGCTAAAAGGATTCGCTCAAATCATTTTAGACTACAAACAATTTTCTTTCTCTTTTACAACAATAAAACGGATGTCTCTGTTCTCTCTTCATTATCATTTGATTTAACCATTTAGAAAGTAAACATGACTTATAATGTAAACAGGCAACTTTTTCTAGCTTTGACTGAACCACTGGACCTTGAGTGTAAAACCACGCATCTTTCATTTGACAAATGTTTAAAGTAAAATGTTTTGCCATAAAGTGCTCTAAACTGGTATTCATGCCATTACATTTCTGCCGTATAAATATCGGGGAATCCCAAAAGTCCCAAGCAATGACTTGCCAAAAATAATAAGATCTACGAAACCCTTTACTTGGGATGGTTTACGACCAACTGATACTCAAGTCCATAACAATAACAAAATTTTACTTCGTTTATCTAGCGTCACTTTAAACAGAAGTTACATTGATTTTTTTTTATAATGTCAGGACTCCAGATTATTTTTCTTACCAGTTATGTCAATAATTATCTTGAAATTCTTCATGTTCAATATTTGGATTTGCTGTTCCTTTCTATGTAGATGTGAAAACTAATTTTTGTGTGACTTGGTCCATACATTTTGTTAAAGATTTCTTTCGAACTTATATATAGTCATTTTAACTCAAACACTGATCTCAAAAGCAAAAGAGCTCTAATTTGCTCTAAATTTTAATCCACACTGATTCAGTGACTTATGCTCATCTCATAAACCCACATATTTATTTTTCTTTATTTATATTATTTTTATTTAATTATTTTTATTTATTTATTTATTTATGTCTTTTGCTATTTACTTATTTATTTTCATTTATGAATTTTATTTATTTATTTTTTACTTTATTTATTAATTTATATTTATTTATGTATTTTTAATTATTTATTTATTTTATTTATTTATTTATTTTTTATTTATTTATTTATTTTTATTTAACACTTCGATTTATTAATTTATTTTAAATGTTGTAATTATAGCGGGATAAATATTTAAAGATTTATTTATTTATTTATTTATTTATTATTTATTTTATTTATTTATTTTTATTTACAACATATTTGGAAACCTTTTTTTATTTTTTTATTTTTTTATTTATTTATTTTTATTTATTTATTTTATTTATGAACAACAGCCATTTATTTATTTTTTCAGATTTTTTATTTATTTATTTATTTATTTTGACTTTTTATTTATTTATTTTTATTTATTTATTTATTTAATTTTTATTTATCTATTTTTATTTATTTATTTAACATTTACATTGTAATTTATTTTGTTTAGTCCTTATTTATTTTATTTATTTAATATTTATTTATTTTTTATTTATTTTTGAAACCTTTTTATTTTTATTTATTTAAATAGCATTTTAATTTATGTTTTATTTTATCTTTAATTATTTATTCTTTCATTTAATTGTTTATTCCTCTTTATTTAATATTTCCTTTTTAGTTTATTTAGCAAACAAACTGTTTAAATTATTTATTTATTTTATCTGTTTCATTTATCTCCATATTTAATTGTTTTTTTATTTATCTACTATTTTTTTCTCTCTTTTTTTTATCTATTTATTTTTATATAATTATTTTTATTTATTTATTTATTTATTTTTATTTATTTATTTATTTTTATTTATTAATATGTATTTATTTATTTTCATCATTTAAAGATTATTTCAGAGATGTACGTGTATTTATATATTTATCCTATTATTTATTTATTTATTTTTATAAATTCATTTATTAATTATTATTTTTATTTATTTATTTATTTTTATTTATTTATTGGAATTTTTAAGCCTACATGTTTATTTATTTTAACCACAAAATTTAGTTTAAGACTTATTTATTTTACTAAGGCTATTAACCAGTGAGCTGCAGTTTATAGTTATCAGAATAGGAATTAGCGTAGAACACTGGAAGGGGTTTTGATAGTATTAAATAACACCTTTGAATATAATAAGAGTAGCAATTAGGAAGACAGAAATGCCAACATTTGTGTTTGCAGGAATACAAGCATTATTTATTTATTAGTAATATTTATGCCATTTTATGGGCACACTGCTCCTCTCATCTTAAAACCTCACATGTTTATGGCACTGGCCTATTTATTTACTCTGACATTTTTATTTATTTATTTATTTATTAAATTCATCCCATCTTAGCCTTCAGATGTTGAGAATGTTGTATCAATTAGAATACTTCGACGACGCTCTAACACTCTGTGAACTAATTAGCTGATTGACTATTGCGTCCTTCGATAAAATCTTTTTTCAAGACCGTCTTGTGGTTGTACCTTCTAACAACTGGTTTATTTTTATTTATTTAATCACACTTCAGTAGTATTTTTAAAAGTTTCATAAATTTTGCAGAGGGCACACAGTGTTATTTATCCTAATTTCGGAGGCAAAAGGAGAAGTATTTAGTATTTTAAAGTCAGTACCAAAGAAAAATGCCACAAAAACATAAAGCAAAAAATTTATTTATATTAAAATTTTATTTACACATTTAACTACATACACAATTACACACACACACACACATTTATTTTATTCATTTCTTTATTTATTTATTTTATTTATATATATTTATATATATATATATATATATTTATTTATATATTTATATATTTTTATTTATCTATTTATTTATATATAATTTATTTTTATATATATATTGTATTTTATTTTTTTATTTATATTTATATCATATATTATTTATTTATGTATTTATATTTATATATATATATATATATTTATTTATTTATTTTTATATATTTATTTATTTTTATTTTATATTTATTTATTTATTTATATATATATATATATTTATATATATATATTTATATATATATATATATATATTTATATATATTTACAATATATATTTTATATGTATATATTATTTATTAATTCTTTAAATTTATTTATCCACAGAAAAATTTAAATTTATGAATTTTTATTTTATTATTTATCTCCATTTACATTATTTTAATTTTCTATTAATATATTTTTTTATTTTACATTTCTTGCATTTTTTCAGACTCAGTGACAGAGTTAGATATTTTTTATGGCTAACGACTCGGAGGAAATCAGATGGATTGACTGAAGAAGGATATAACCTTTTAGAGAGCCAGGGATGCTGGCGCATCTTCATTTCACGTTCTGGATATTAATTACATTAAAAGAGATGAATCCTTTGGTAAAATTTACTGGAACAAAAATCCATATGACTGTCATCTCAAAACCTGGATCTTCAAAGGCCTGAAGTCCTTTCTCAGGATTCAAAAGACATCATAGCTGATCAGTTTTATAGACCAAGAAAGTCTCTACATAAAGGCATTTGAACTAGAAACAAAAAGGGGAAAGAAGAAAAATTATAGCGCTGGATATCATGAGTTGAAAAAATCTGGTATTAAGCCATATCATGTTATCAGCAAGCCCAACATCACTCAGCAACAGAGAGAAGGCCATGCATGGTTTTGTGGTTCATTTCTTAAAGATTGGGATGAAACTGACTTTCTCCATGTTGCCGCATCAGATGAATTCTTCATTTACACAGTCAGGAAGCCAAATCATAAAAATGACATCATTTGGGCTGCAAAGTTGGATGATATCAGCGATGACATGCACCATCGCCAAGGTGTGAAATTTCCTGAATGTTTGGATCATCAAAGAAAAAGGACAGTCATGGAATGGTGAATACTTCAGAGAAACGGTGCTTACTGGTGGAGTTTTTCCTTTCCTCAAAGATCCTGAAAATGTGTTATCTGTTGAATTTATTTTTTTATGATAAAATTTATTTATGTTTCAAGGGCTTCAGACACATTTATTTATTTGAAACGGTGGTATCGATTTTTTTTATCGTCAAGTGGATTTCGGCAGCTCCCCTGACTTTTTATGTGTATTTAAACATTGGTAGTATATTAAAGGATCGTGTTGAAGCGTGCACAGTGGACTTTGATGGTATACCAAGCCTCAACGACCTGATAAGAGGGTGGCTGAAGTGCTCAGGAAATGGATTGAGTCTCAGCTTTTTGCAATTTGCTGAAATCATATCCCTCAAAAAATGCAGGCTGTGGTACAGGGCAGATGAAGGCCATTTTAAATTATTTAATACTTTAAGAGAAACTTAAATAAATACCTGTTCTGAATTACTTTTGTTTTATATAATTATTAATTTTTCTTTAAACACCTAATATATATTAATATTTATAATAATAATAATTTATATATATAATTATATTATATTTTATTTATTTATATTTATATTTATATATTTTTATCTATTTATTTTTATTTATATATATATAAATATTTATATATATCTATTTATATATATTATATATTATATATATATTTATATATGATTTATTTATTTATTTTTATATATATATTGTTTGTATATTTATTATTTATATATATATATATATATATATTTATATATATTGTACATATAATATTTTTATATATATATATATATATATATATATATATATATCAAAGTCGAAGGCGGTTGCTTTAAACCTGATGAACAGCATCGAGTTAGGGGAAGGAGAATTCCTTGTATTTCCTTTCAATGTACTTTATTGTGCTGACGTTTCAAGACCATGTGTCCCATTTTCAAAGCTATAAATTAAAAAAGACAACAGAATTAAAAATAGACTCAGATTTTAAAACGAGAAAAAAATTTTTTACATAAAAGTATAAAAGAAACATAACAGAAAGGAACAATGAATACCAAATAGTGCTGAAGGCAAAAGCTGAGTGACATTCAGGGTCCGTTTTGGTTCCAACGGAAACTCACGAGAGGTATAGAGGTGTTGACGTGGATTGAGTATTTAATTGGGGAACTAGTTGTTTAATAAAAAGAGATTCTAGTATTGACAGTTGGTGGTCATTCGGAGCTTTGCCTATTATTTTGAAATCCTTGTAATTGATATTATATTTGCATTTTTTCCCGTGGTCTCTTATGCATGAAAATTCGGGGTTTGATAATTTAGCACCCGTTCGGTAACTTACGCCACGATGAGAGTCTAATCTCACCTTCAACAACCTACGAGTGGAGCCCACGTACTTCCCCAGGTCACATCTGGGGCAATTAAACAGGTATATGACTCCTGAGGTCATCAAAGGGTGCAGACTTTCTTTATATTTAAACATAGACTTGATCGTCATTGGATTATTTGGTACTAGTTTCAATTCGACAGCCGGTAAATATTTGTTTATTATCTGTCGTAAATCTTGGTAAAAATGTTTATCGTAGATAAGCGGGACACTTGCATAGAAAGGTAGTTTAGGTACTGTTGGTATTCTGAATTTTGGTTGAAAAATATTATTTAAAAATTTGCGCAAATGTTTGTAAAATAGCTCAGATGGGAAACAGTTATTAATAAAATATTGGTGGAGATATAGAATTTCCTCGTGAAAACCATTCCAATCAGATGTTAAACTGAAGGCCCTGTGGAAGAGGGTAGATAAAGAGTTTAACTTAAAATTAAAGAAACAATGGCTGTAAAAATTAGAACCCAGACCGGTAAAAGTTTTTCCTAAAAATCGTGGTATTAAAATGATCATCGTGTCTTGAAACCATTATATCTAAGAAAGGCAATTTATTTTCACTTTCATATTCGACTGTAAACTTTATGTTTGGATGCATTTGGTTGGCATACTCAAGAAATTCATCTGCTCTATCTTTGTTCCTGAGCAGTAGAAAGGTGTCATCAACATATCTGCTGTAAAAAAGCGGAAGGCAAGCCAAAGGGCAATCGTCCAGCAGGCGCTCCTCCAGGAGCACATAAAAATATTTGCAAAGGTAGGACCTAATGGAGATCCCATGGCCATTCCGTCAGTTTGAACATACGATTTCCCATTAAAAATGAAGGCTGTGTCCAGCACGGCCAATTGCAACAGTTTTTTAAAATCCGTGATATTAAAATTATTAAAAATGGTATCTGGGTTAGGAAAAATTCGGTCTAAAATAGTATCAATTGTTTCTTCCACAGGGACATTAGTAAAAGTGACTCCACATCTAAACTAGCCATAAAAGATCTGAGTCTTGTGATAAAATCCTTTCTTTAAAATTATCAGAGTTTTTAATACTATAATTATTGGTAGTTAAGGGTGCTAGAAGTGGGACTAGAAATTTAGCCAGTTTGTAATTAGGAGTGTCATATGAGGTAAGTATAGGTCTCATTGGGATACCTTCTTTATGAATTTTGGGTAATCCATACATTATTCCATAGGAAGCACCTGTGCTATATAAGGATTCATAGGTATCAGCACTTATAATATTTCGGTCTTTTAAACTTTTTAAAAATCGATTTATTCGATCCTCGACTTTAAAAATAGTAGAATACTGAGGTTCTCCTATTTTTTGAAACTTTGTTTCGTCTCCCAAAATACTTTCCATTTTCTGTACATACTCCTGTTTGTTTAAGATTACCGTACCTTTTCCCTTGTCCGGTCTAGTTATTACCAGTTCATCATGTTTACTCAGTTCCTTAAGGGTATTCAAATCATTTTTGGAAAGAATGGTTCCATCTAGTAGTTAAGTTATTGTAGGTTTTCTGAGCTAACCCTTGTATTTGAGTACGTAGGCTCGCCACGTCGGTGTCGAGGCGGAGATTAAGTAACCTGGAAAACAAAGACTCCAAAGAACCATAAAATTGATTATATGAAGGTCTGAAGCAGGGAAGACCAAAATCCAGACCTAGTGAGAGCAAGAATTCCTCTCTTTTCGATAACTTGTAATTGCTCAGATTGAACACAGTATTGTTGTTTTTTTGAAAGTTAGGAATAAAAATCCCCAGTTTTCTCAATTTCCTCTCATGAGTTCGCCGGACAATTGATACATAGTCAGCTATACTTTTATTGAACATGAATTTAAAAACGATACGGTCAACAATCGATAACTTATCAATAACATTCATAAAAGGCCATTAGCGAGTCCTGTAAGTTTAACAACATTCTTACTCTTATAATTAATCTCCATGTCTAACAGTTTCTTAGTTGCTTCATCATAAAATGGGGTTTGGTATAAAGAAGATTTATACAATTTGAACTTTACAAAATTCGGAATAATATTGTTGAGACGGCAGTATTGTAAAAATTCAAGGTCCAACTCGGCCTTCCGCAGTCGTCTCGTGGTTTTTTCCAAAGTCCTGCAGGTGGTAAGGAGTTCATTACCATATCGGCCACGGATCAATGCATGGAAACCATCATAACCCCGAAGTCTCACTCGGAACAGAAAGAGAAGTGCGAAGATGAAGCGAAGGGCAGCCATGACGAACAGTCCAACGGAGAATCGCCAGCATTCACCATACCCAAAATATCAAAGTCGAAGGCGGTTGCTTTAAACCTGATGAACAGCATCGAGTTAGGGGGGAAGGAGAATTCCTTGTATTTCCTTTCAATGTACTTTATTGTGCTGACGTTTCAAGACCATGTGTCCCATTTTCAAAGCTATAAATTAAAAAGACAACAGAATTAAAAATAGACTCAGATTTTAAAACGAGAAAAAAAAAAATTTTTTACATAAAAGTATAAAAAGAACATAACAGAAAGGAACAATGAATACCAAATAGTGCTGAAGGCAAAAGCTGAGTGACATTCAGGGTCCGTTTTGGTTCCAACGGAAACTCACGAGAGGTATAGAGGTGTTGACGTGGATTGAGTATTTAATTGGGGAACTAGTTGTTTAATAAAAAGAGATTCTAGTATTGACAGTTGGTGGTCATTCGAGCTTTGCCTATTATTTTGAAATCCTTGTAATTGATATTATATTTGCATTTTTTCCGTGGTCTCTTATGCATGAAAATTCGGGGTTTGATAATTTAGCACCCGTTCGGTAACTTACGCCACGATGAGAGTCTAATCTCACCTTCAACAACCTACGAGTGGAGCCCACGTACTTCCCCAGGTCACATCTGGGGCAATTAAACAGGTATATGACTCCGAGGTCATCAAAGGGTGCAGACTTTCTTTATATTTAAACATAGACTTGATCGTCATTGGATTATTTGGTACTAGTTTCAATTCGACAGCCGGTAAATATTTGTTTATTATCTGTCGTAAATCTTGGTAAAAATGTTTATCGTAGATAAGCGGGACACTTGCATAGAAAGGTAGTTTAGGTACTGTTGGTATTCTGAATTTTGGTTGAAAAATATTATTTAAAAATTTGCGCAAATGTTTGTAAAATAGCTCAGATGGGAAACAGTTATTAATAAAATATTGGTGGAGATATAGAATTTCCTCGTGAAAACCATTCCAATCAGATGTTAAACTGAAGGCCCTGTGGAAGAGGGTAGATAAAGAGTTTAACTTAAAATTAAAGAAACAATGGCTGTAAAAATTAGAACCCAGACCGGTAAAAGTTTTTTCCTAAAAATCGTGGTATTAAAATGATCATCGTGTCTTGAAACCATTATATCTAAGAAAGGCAATTTATTTTCACTTTCATATTCGACTGTAAACTTTATGTTTGGATGCATTTGGTTGGCATACTGAAATTTTGTCTATCTTGAACAGTAATGTCTAATCAAGAAATTCATCTGCTCTATCTTTGTTCCTGAGCAGTAGAAAGTGTCATCAACATATCTGCTGTAAAAAGCGGAAGGCAAGCCAAAGGGCAATCGTCCAGCAGGCGCTCCTCCAGGGAGCATAAAAATAATTTGAAAGGTAGGACCTAATGGAGATTAATCCATGGCCATTCCGAAGTTTGAACATACGATTTCCCATTAAAAATGAAGGCTGTTATACTGTTCAGCACGGCCAATTATTTTTCAACAGATTTTTAAAATCCGTGATATTAAAATTTTTAAAAATGGTATCTGGTTAGGAAAAATTCGAGTCTAAAATAGTATCAATTGTTTCTTCCATTGTTTAGTAAAACAGTGACTCACATCTAAACTGATAAAAGATCTGTGTTTGTGATAAAATCCTTTCTTTAAAATTATCAGAGTTTTTAATACAATAATTATTGGTAGTTAAGGTGCTAAATATGAGCTAAATTTAGCCAGTTTCGAAAAGAGAGGAAATTCATTTAACTAAGTCTCATCTACCTTCTTTATTTTTAAATACATTATTCAGACCTTCATATATATAATCAATTTTATTTTCTTTTTTAAACTTTTTAAAAATCGATTTTCGATCAGGTTATAGTAAATACTGAGGTTCACCTATTTTTGCGAGCGTCTCCCAAAATACTTTCCATTTTCTGTAAATACTCCTGTTTGTTTAAGAAAACCTACAATCCCTTGTCCGGTCTAGTTACTAGATGGTTTACCATTCTTTTATTCAAAATCATTTTTGGAAAAGATTTGAATACATCTAGTAGTTAAGGAACTGAGTAAACATGATGAACTGGTAATAACTAGACCGGACAAGGGAAAAGGTACGGTAATCTTAAACAAACAGGTATGTACAGAAAATGGAAAGTATTTTGGGAGACGAAACAAAGTTTCAAAAAATAGGAGAACCTCAGTATTCTACTATTTTTAAAGTGAGGATCGAATAAATCGATTTTAAAAAAGTTAAAAGACCAAAAATATTATAAGTGCTGATACCTATGAATTCCTTAAATAAATATATAGCAACTTGTAATTCCTATGGAATAATGTATGGATTACCCAAAATTCATAAAGAAGAATATCCCAATTTTCCTATACTTTTCATATGACACTCCTTGATTACAAACTGGC
Organism: Macrobrachium rosenbergii; assembly: GCF_040412425.1. Taxonomy (NCBI): domain Eukaryota; kingdom Metazoa; phylum Arthropoda; class Malacostraca; order Decapoda; family Palaemonidae; genus Macrobrachium; species Macrobrachium rosenbergii. The sequence continues at coordinate 27,914,389 of NC_089786.1, forward strand.
TAAATTTCTATTCCCACTTCTAAAACACCCTTAACTACCAATAATTATAGTATTAAAAACTCTGATAATTTTAAAGAAAGGATTTTATCACAAGACTCAGATCTTTTTATGGCTAGTTTAGATGTGGAACACTTTTTACTAATGTCCCTGTGGTTTGGTAGAAACAATTGATACTATTTTAGACCGAATTTTTCCTAACCCAGATACCATTTTAATAATTTTAATATCACGGATTTTAAAAAAACTGTTGCAATTGGCCGTGCTGGACACAGCCTTCATTTTTAATGGGTGGTATCGTATGTTCAAACTGACGGAATGGCCATGGGATCTCCATTAGGTCCTACCTTTGCAAATATTTTTATGTGCTCCCTGGAGGAGCGCCTGCTGGACGATTGCCCTTTGGCTTGCCTTCCGCTTTTTACAGCAGATATGTTGATGACACCTTTCTTTAAACCTGATGAACAGGAACAAAGATAGAGCAGATGAATTTCTTGAGTATGCCAACCAAATGCATCCAAACATAAAGTTTACAGTCGAATATGAAAGTGAAAATAAATTGCCTTTCTTAGATATAATGGTTTCAAGACACGATGATCATTTTAATACCACGATTTTTAGGAAAAAAAAACTTTTACCGGTCTGGGTTCTAATTTTTACAGCCATTGTTTCTTTAATTTTAAGTTAAACTCTTTATCTACCCTCTTCCACAGGGCCTTCAGTTTAACATCTGATTGGAATGGTTTTTTAATAAAAGGAAATTCTATATCTCCACCAATATTTTATTAATAACTGTTTCCCATCTGAGCTATTTTACAAACATTTGCGCAAATTTTTAAATAATATTTTTCAACCAAAATTCAGAATACCAACAGTACCTAAACTACCTTTCTATGCAAGTGTCCCGCTTATCTACGATAAACATTTTTACCAAGATTTACGACAGATAATAAACAAATATTTACCGGCTGTCGAATTGAAACTAGTACCAAATAATCCAATGACGATCAAGTCTATGTTTAAATATAAAGAAAGTCTGCACCCTTTGATGACCTCGGGAGTCATATACCTGTTTAATTGCCCCAGATGTGACCTGGGGAAGTACGTATCGGCTCCACTCGTAGGTTGTTGAAGGTGAGATTAGACTCTCATCGTGGCGTAAGTTACCGAACGGGTGCTAAATTATCAAACCCCGAATTTTCATGCATAAGAGACCACGGAAAAAATGCAAATATAATATCAATTACAAGGATTTCAAAATAATAGGCAAAGCTCTGAATGACCACCAACTGTCAATACTAGAATCTCTTTTTATTAAACAACTAGTTCCCAATTAAATACTCAATCCACGTCAACACCTCTATACCTCTCGTGAGTTTCCGTTGGAACCAAAACGGACCCTGAATGTCACTTCAGCTTTTGCCTTCAGCACTATTTGGTATTCATTGTTCCTTTCTGTTATGTTTCTTTTTATACTTTTATGTAAAAAAATTTTTTTTCTCGTTTTAAAATCTGAGTCTATTTTTAATTCTGTTGTCTTTTTAATTTATAGCTTTGAAAATGGGACACATGGTCTTGAAACGTCAGCACAATAAAGTACATTGAAAGGAAATACAAGGAATTCTCCTTCCCCCCTAACTCGATGCTGTTCATCAGGTTTAAAGCAACCGCCTTCGACTTTGATATTTTGGGTATGGTGAATGCTGGCGATTCTCCGTTGGACTGTTCGTCATGGCTGCCCTTCGCTTCATCTTCGCACTTCTCTTTCTGTTCCGAGTGAGACTTCGGGGTTATGATGGTTTCCATGCATTGATCCGTGGCCGATATGGTAATGAACTCCTTACCACCTGCAGGACTTTGGAAAAAACCACGAGACGACTGCGGAAGGCCGAGTTGGACCTTGAATTTTTACAATACTGCCGTCTCAACAATATTATTCCGAATTTTGTAAAGTTCAAATTGTATAAATCTTCTTTATACCAAACCCCATTTTATGATGAAGCAACTAAGAAACTGTTAGACATGGAGATTAATTATAAGAGTAAGAATGTTGTTAAACTTACAGGACTCGCTAATGGCCTTTTTATGAATGTTATTGATAAGTTATCGATTGTTGACCGTATCGTTTTTAAATTCATGTTCAATAAAAGTATAGCTGACTATGTATCAATTGTCCGGCGAACTCATGAGAGGAAATTGAGAAAACTGGGGATTTTATTCCTAACTTTCAAAAAAAACAATAATGTGTTCAATCTGAGCAATTACAAGTTATCGAAAAGAGAGGAATTCTTGCTCTCACTAGGTCTGGATTTTGGTCTTCCTGCTTCAGACCTTCATATAATCAATTTTATGGTTCTTTGGAGTCTTTGTTTTCCAGGTTACTTAATCTCCGCCTCGACACCGACGTGGCGAGCCTATTTACTCAAATACAAGGGTTAGCTCAGAAAACCTACAATAACTTAACTACTAGATGGACACCATTCTTTTCCAAAAAATGATTTGAATACCCTTAAGGAACTGAGTAAACATGATGAACTGGTAATAACTAGACCGGACAAGGGAAAAGGTACGGTAATCTTAAACAAACAGGAGTATGTACAGAAAATGGAAAGTATTTTGGGAGACGAAACAAAGTTTCAAAAAAATAGGAGAACCTCAGTATTCTACTATTTTTAAAGTCGAGGATCGAATAAATCGATTTTTAAAAAGTTTAAAAGACCGAAATATTATAAGTGCTGATACCTATGAATCCTTATATAGCACAGGTGCTTCCTATGGAATAATGTATGGATTACCCAAAATTCATAAAGAAGGTATCCCAATGAGACCTATACTTACCTCATATGACACTCCTAATTACAAACTGGCTAAATTTCTAGTCCCACTTCTAGCACCCTTAACTACCAATAATTATAGTATTAAAAACTCTGATAATTTTAAAGAAAGGATTTTATCACAAGACTCAGATCTTTTTATGGCTAGTTTAGATGTGGAGTCACTTTTACTAATGTCCCTGTGGAAGAAACAATTGATACTATTTTAGACCGAATTTTTCCTAACCCAGATACCATTTTTTAATAATTTTAATATCACGGATTTTAAAAAACTGTTGCAATTGGCCGTGCTGGACACAGCCTTCATTTTTAATGGGAAATCGTATGTTCAAACTGACGGAATGGCCATGGGGTCTCCATTAGGTCCTACCTTTGCAAATATTTTTATGTGCTCCCTGGAGGAGCGCCTCCTGGATGGTTGCCCTTTGGCTTGCCTTCCGCTTTTTTTACAGCAGATATGTTGATGACACCTTTCTACTGCTCAGGAACAAAGATCGAGCAGATGAATTTCTTGAGTATGCCAACCAAATGCATCCAAACATAAAGTTTACAGTCGAATATGAAAGTGAAAATAAATTGCCTTTCTTAGATATAATGGTTTCAAGACACGATGATCATTTTAATACCACGATTTTTAGGAAAAAAACTTTTACCGGTCTGGGTTCTAATTTTTACAGCCATTGTTTCTTTAATTTTAAGTTAAACTCTTTATCTACCCTCTTCCACAGGGCCTTCAGTTTAACATCTGATTGGAATGGTTTTCACGAGGAAATTCTATATCTCCACCAATATTTTATTAATAACTGTTTCCCATCTGAGCTATTTTACAAACATTTGCGCAAATTTTTAAATAATATTTTTCAACCAAAATTCAGAATACCAACAGTACCTAAACTACCTTTCTATGCAAGTGTCCCGCTTATCTACGATAAACATTTTTACCAAGATTTACGACAGATAATAAACAAATATTTACCAGGCTGTCGAATTGAAACTAGTACCAAATAATCCAATGACGATCAAGTCTATGTTTAAATATAAAGAAAGTCTGCACCCTTTGATGACCTCGGGAGTCATATACCTGTTTAATTGCCCCAGATGTGACCTGGGAAGTACGTGGGCTCCACTCGTAGGTTGTTGAAGGTGAGATTAGACTCTCATCGTGGCGTAAGTTACCGAACGGGTGCTAAATTATCAAACCCCGAATTTTCATGCATAAGAGACCACGGAAAAAATGCAAATATAATATCAATTACAAGGATTTCAAAATAATAGGCAAAGCTCCGAATGACCACCAACTGTCAATACTAGAATCTCTTTTTATTAAACAACTAGTTCCCCAATTAAATACTCAATCCACGTCAACACCTCTATACCTCTCGTGAGTTTCCGTTGGAACCAAAACGGACCCTGAATGTCACTCAGCTTTTGCCTTCAGCACTATTTGGTATTCATTGTTCCTTTCTGTTATGTTTCTTTTTATACTTTTATGTAAAAAAATTTTTTTTTTTCTTTTTAAAATCTGAGTCTATTTTTAATTCTGTTGTCTTTTAATTTATAGCTTTGAAAATGGGACACATGGTCTTGAAACGTCAGCACAATAAAGTACATTGAAAGGAAATACAAGGAATTCTCCTTCTCCCCTAACTCGATGCTGTTCATCAGGTTTAAAGCAACCGCCTTCGACTTTGATATTTTGGGTATGGTGAATGCTGGCGATTCTCCGTTGGACTGTTCGTCATGGCTGCCCTTTCGCTTCATCTTCGCACTTCTCTTTCTGTTCCGAGTGAGACTTCGGGGTTATGATGGTTTCCATGCATTGATCCGTGGCCGATATGGTAATGAACTCCTTACCACCTGCAGGACTTTGAAAAAACCACGAGACGACTGCGGAAGGCCGAGTTGGACCTTGAATTTTTACAATACTGCCGTCTCAACAATATTATTCCGAATTTTGTAAAGTTCAAATTGTATAAATCTTCTTTATACCAAACCCCATTTTATGATGAAGCAACTAAGAAACTGTTAGACATGGAGATTAATTATAAGAGTAAGAATGTTGTTAAACTTACAGGACTCGCTAATGGCCTTTTTATGAATGTTATTGATAAGTTATCGATTGTTGACCGTATCGTTTTTAAATTCATGTTCAATAAAAGTATATATCTGACTATGTATCAATTGTCCGGCGAACTCATGAGAGGAAATTGAGAAAACTGGGGATTTTTATTCCTAACTTTCAAAAAAACAACAATACTGTGTTCAATCTGAGCAATTACAAGTTATCGAAAAGAGAGGAATTCTTGCTCACTAGGTCTGGATTTGGTCTTCCCTGCTTCAGACCTTCATTCATAATCAATTTTATGGTTCTTTTGATGAGTCTTTGTTTTCAAGGTTACTTAATCTCCGCCTCGACACCGACGTGGCGAGCCTATACTCAAATACAAGGGTTAGCTCAGAAAACCTTACAATAACTTAACTACTAGATGGACAATGGCTTTTCCAAAAATGATTTGAATACCCTTTAAGGAACTGAGTAAACATGATGAACTGGTAATAACTAGACCGGACAAGGGAAAACTACGGTAATCTTAAACAAACAGGAGTATGTACAGAAAATGGAAAGTATTTTGGGAGACGAAACAAAGTTTCAAAAATAGGAGAACCTCAGTATTCTACTATTTTTAAAGTCGAGGATCGAATAAATCGATTTTTTAAAAGTTTAAAAGACCGAAATATTATAAGTGCTGATACCTATGAATCCTTATATAGCACAGGTATTGCTTCAAAACTTGTATGGAATAATGTATGGATTACCCAAAATTCATAAAGAAGGTATCCCAATGAGACCTATACTTACCTCATATGACACTCCTAATTACAAACTGGCTAAATTTCTAGTCCCACTTCTAGCACCCTTAACTACCAATAATTATAGTATTAAAAACTCTGATAATTTTAAAGAAAGGATTTTATCACAAGACTCAGATCTTTTTATGGCTAGTTTAGATGTGGAGTCACTTTTTACTAATGTCCCTGTGGAAGAAACAATTGATACTATTTTAGACCGAATTTTTCCTAACCCAGATACCATTTTTAATAATTTTAATATCACGGATTTTAAAAAACTGTTGCAATTGGCCGTGCTGGACACAGCCTTCATTTTTAATGGGAAATCGTATGTTCAAACTGACGGAATGGCCATGGGATCTCATTAGGTCCTACAACCTTGCAAATATTTTATGTGTTCCCTGGAGGAGCGCCTGCTGGACGATTGCCCTTTGGCTTGCCTTCCGCTTTTACAGCAGATATGTTGATGACACCTTTCTACTGCTCAGGAACAAAGATAGAGCAGATGAATTTCTTGAGTATGTAACCAAATGCATCCAAACATAAAGTTTACAGTCGAATATGAAAGTGAAAATAAATTGCCTTTCTTAGATATAATGGTTTCAAGACACGATGATCATTTTAATACCACGATTTTTAGGAAAAAACTTTTACCGGTCTGGGTTCTAATTTTTACAGCCATTGTTTCTTTAATTTTAAGTTAAACTCTTTATCTACCCTCTTCCACAGGGCCTTCAGTTTAACATCTGATTGGAATGGTTTTCACGAGGAAATTCTATATCTCCACCAATATTTTATTAATAACTGTTTCCCATCTGAGCTATTTTACAAACATTTGCGCAAATTTTTAAATAATATTTTTCAACCAAAATTCAGAATACCAACAGTACCTAAACTACCTTTCTATGCAAGTGTCCCGCTTATCTACGATAAACATTTTTGGGCCAAGATTTACGACAGATAATAAACAAATATTTACCGGCTGTCGAATTGAAACTAGTACCAAATAATCCAATGACGATCAAGTCTATGTTTAAATATAAAGAAAGTCTGCACCCTTTGATGACCTCGGGAGTCATATACCTGTTTAATTGCCCCAGATGTGACCTGGGAAGTACGTGGGCTCCACTCGTAGGTTGTTGAAGGTGAGATTAGACTCATCGTGGCGTAAGTTACCGAACGGGTGCTAAATTATCAAACCCCGAATTTTCATGCATAAGAGACCACGGGAAAAAATGCAAATATAATATCAATTACAAGGATTTCAAAATAATAGGCAAAGCTCCGAATGACCACCAACTGTCAATACTAGAATCTCTTTTATTAAACAACTAGTTCCCCAATTAAATACTCAATCCACGTCAACACCTCTATACCTCTCGTGAGTTTCCGTTGGAACCAAAAACGGACCCTGAATGTCACTCAGCTTTTGCCTTCAGCACTATTTGGTATTCATTGTTCCTTTCTGTTATGTTTCTTTTTATACTTTTTATGTAAAAATTTTTTTTTCTCGTTTTAAAATCTGAGTCTATTTTTAATTCTGTTGTCTTTTTAATTTATAGCTTTGAAAATGGGACACATGGTCTTGAAACGTCAGCACAATAAAGTACATTGAAAGGAAATACAAGGAATTCTCCTTCCCCTAACTCGATGCTAGTTGTATATTATATATATAAGTATATATATTTATATACAAACATTTATATCACATATATATATATATTATATACATATATATATATATATATATATGAAGATTGATATATATATATATATATATGTATATATATATATATATATATATATATATATATATATATATATATATATATATATATATATATATAGGTTATTATATATATATGTGAAACGATCCTTATATATATTTATATTTATATAATTAATATATTTATATATATATATATATATATATATATACTTATGCAAATATATATATAAAATTATATATATACCCCATATATATATATATATCCTATAAAGTATATATATATATATCATCAATGAAGGGCAGAGGACACACAGATATACAAGCTGACTTTATTCCAACGTTTCGTAATTATCGGATTAATTACATCATCAGGGCTGTTAAAATATGAAAATAAAATTCTTTGTAAAATCATAAAGCTAAAAATAAAGGCTAAAACTTATTCATACAAAATTTTCACAAATGTACACAAACGTTAAAATTAGAGAACAAAAGTTTTAAAAATCATTACATTAAAATGAAGGTAACAGAATATACAGTAAACTAAAATTGAAAACCATCTGTGAAAGGGTTACAGAACAAAGATTAAGGACCGACCTAGAGGAGTGACAGCTTTAAACTAAACATAAACATAAATAGAAAGAACACAAGTCAGGATAAATATAGAGGAGAGGAGGACGTGTGAGTGTTTAACGACGGAACAAGTTGTTTGATGAAAAAGTGATTCCAGGATAACAAGGTCTTGAGGGTTGGTGGTATGGCCTAAAATGTGGAAGTCTTTATTATCAATGTGTGTTTTACAAATTTTTGAGTGATTTCTGATGTTGGAATGTTCTGGGTTTGAAATTCTGCTACCTGTACGGAAGCACGCCACGATGAGAATCGATACGCACCTTTGGTTCTATGGTTTTCCTATATAGGTTATCATCTTATATGACATTCTCATTTATAAATATACTAAATGATACCAAATGACATATATATGGGATCCAACCGATCTTTGGTTTAAAAGATCGATTCCAATGGTGAAGCTTAAAAAACTTAGAGAAAAAAACCTGACATCAGTGGCATAAAAATGATCAAAAATGAATAATTTGAGTAAACTTTTATGGAACTTGGGGCCATGAAAATGGAAAAGCTTGCGTAAAATTTCATTTTTGGACGGTTAAAAACTGCTGGTTTTGTAATGAAATGTTTGTTAAGTAAATTATATTTATGTAATTTTATACACCAACTCAGGGAAACAGTTATTATTAAAAAAGTCAATTAAAAAGAAATTTCACAGATGAAAAACTCAGTTCGACGTAAGGACTGTGCCCTGTGGAGAAGGTAGAAAAGAGTTGGATTTAAAATTGTTCTCTAATTTTGAACAAGAGCTATAAAAATTGAACCAAGTCCAGTAAAGTCTTCTTTCTAAAACCGTGGTATTAAAACTGATTTTAATTCTAAAAACTAGAACGTCCAGGAATGGTAGACGGTCGTTCGCCTCTTTCTCGATAAAGTAAACTTTATGCTCGAGTGTATAGTATTGGGATATTCGACGAAGAGGTCAGCTTATATATTCACTTTAAAGAGGCCGAACGTATCGTCAACAAACCTGGAATAAAAAGGGGTAGAACCTTAATGGGCAATTATCAAAACATGCGCTCCTCCAGGAGCACATAAAGATATTAGCAAATGTGGGGCCAAGAGGGGTTACCCATGGCCATACCCTCTACTTGTTTGAATAATTTACCATTAAAAATAAATGCCTGGTCGTGTCCAGCACTGCACCCTAAATAAAGTTTTAAAATTCGTGCGATTAAAATTATTAAAAAAGAATTTGGAACAGGAAACAGCTTGTTAAGAATTAATTCAATAGTTTCTCCAACAGGGATATTAGTAAATTCACTCGACGTCGAGACTGGCCATGAATAAATCTGAATCTTGTCTAAGAATGGTTTCTTTAAATTGAAAGGAGTTATTATGTATGAATATGTATTCTTATGTGAGTACATATAAAAATATGTACTAAATAACATATCAAAAATGAAATATTTTAATATAGAACAAAATTTGAACCCATTAGACGCCTGATTTACTATAATATTTTTTAAAATTGAAGACAAAATCAACCGTTTAATAAGGTCTCTAAGAAGGACAATGTCATCAATAAACCATTTAACAAGATCTTTTATAATACGGTCATCTTATGGCATATCAAATTTAGGCCAGACCGAAAATTAAAAACCTGACATCCCAGATAGACCTATCCTTGCCTCCGTTCAAAAACACCAAATTATAAATTAGCTTCGAAATTTCTTGTACCCATGCTTGAGCATCTAACTAAGAATAAGTATTCATTGTTGTAACCTTATTTCATTTCTAAAGAGATCATACCATTCTTAGACAAGATTATGCATCAATATTTTTATTCATAAGTTTCTGGGGCAGTCTCGACGGTCGAGTCATTATTTACTAATATCCCTGTTGGAGAAACAATTGAATTAATTTCAACAAGCTGTTTCAGATAATCCTGATTCTACTTTTAATAATTTTAATCATCGAATTTTTTGTGTATTAACTTGGAACTCGTAAATGGACCATATATATTTATTATTAATAATGGTAAATTATTCAAACAAGTAGACATATGGCCATACATTCCCGCTCTTGGATTTAAATATTTGCTAATATCTTTATGTAAAACATCAGGAGCGCATTTATTGATAATTGCCCATCTATGTTCTACCCCTTTTTCTTCCAGGTTTGTATGATTATAATTATTTAATTAAAGTGAATACAATATGACTATCTCGAATATGCAAACTATACACTCGAGCATAAAGTTTAAAGAAAGAGGCGAAAAACCGTCTACCATTCCTGGACGTTCTAGTTTTAGAGAACATCAAAACAGTTTTAATACCACGGTTTTAGAAAGAAGACTTTTACTGGACTTGGTACCAACTTTATAGCTCTTGTTTGGTAATTTTAAATCCAACTCTGTTTCTACCCTTCAAATTGGAGCACTCGTCCTTACGTCGAACTGGAGCCTTTTTTCCATAAAGAAATTTTTTTTTAATTGACTTTTTAATAATAACTGTTTCCTGCAAAGCTGGTGTATAGGAAATTACATAAATTACTAACAAACATTTCATTACAAAACAGCAGTTTTAACTGTCCAAAAAATGAAATTTTATATTAAGCTTTCCATTTACTCATGACCCCAAGTTCCACAAAAATATTCACAAAATTATTCAGGATCATTTTTAAACCATTGATGTTACTTTAATTCCTAAGAACCCTTTTACCATTGGTTCACTCTTTAAAACCAAAGATCGGTTATCACCTTAATTATGTCATCTGGTATCATTTATAAATATACTTGCCCTGAATGTCAAACAGGGACCTATGTAGGATCCACCAGTAGACTCACTTAAGGTTGCGTATCGATTGCTCATCGTGAAAAGCTGTACAGGTAGCAGAATTTCAAACCCAGAACATTCCAACATCAGAAATCACTCAAAAATTTGTAAAAAACACATTGATAATAAAGACTTCTTTCACATTTTAGGCCATACCACCAACCCTCAAGACCTTGTTATCCTGAATCACTTTTCATCAAACAACTTGTTTCCGTCATTAAACACTCACACGTCTCTCTCTCCTCTATATTTATCCTGAAACAACTTTCTATTTATGTTTATGTTTAGTTTAAAGCTGTCACAACTCTAGGTCGGTCCTTAATCTTTGTTCTGTAACCCCTTTCACATTGGTTTCAATTTTAGTTTACTGTATAAAGTATTACCTTCCTTTTAACATAATGATTTTTAAAACTTTTGTTATCACTCTAATTTTAACGTTTGTGTACATTTGTGAAAAATTTTGTATGAATAACTTTAATTTTATTTTTAGCTTTTATGATTTTACAAAGAATTTTATTTTCATATTTTAACAGCCCTGATGATGTAATTAATCCGATAATTACGAAACGTTGGAATAAAAGTCAGCTTGTATATCTGTGTGTGTTTCTGCCCTTCATTGATGATTTTAAGTATGGGCATTGATCAACTCCTCTCACACTAATATACGATACACTGCATATAATATATATATATTGTCTTTACAATACTGACGGCAACCTCTTGTATAATATACATATATACTATCCTTATATATATCAATATTAAGATATGGGTTGTTGTATCTCAATATATATATCATATGCTGTGCCATACAGTTCATACATACCCTACATACATACAAAATATATAAATAGATATATAAATATATATATTTCGTTATAGATAGTGGTTCCTATTATATAATAATCATATAGTATATATATAATACCACCGACTCAATATATAAGTATATCATATGGTATTTCAGGTATAAATATAAATAATCAGTAACAATACCTAGCCCCGTTGTAGGGAACATCTATGTTTCTACAAATTCCTCTAACCTCTGCTTTTGTTCAAGCTTAATTCTACTAAGGCCGCAACATGAGTTAAACTGAGCCCTAATATTTCCCAGTCTTAATAAAAAAAAACTACTGAAAGCTATCTGACTGATAAAATGCTAATAATATATCTAAAAAAGAAAAACTGCTATAAATTTAATGAAACAAATAATGTTAAAAAAAGGAAATAATCTAAGTTTTCTAATTATTGATTGGTATTTTTGTAAACACCTGAACCAGGAAACTTAAATTTTTTTTTAAATATTCATTTTACGCTTTATTTTAAACTTTATTTTTTTTCGTGTTCTTTTGAAATTTGAAATTTTATAAAAAACATATTGTTTACTTTCACCAAGGAATTCTATTTCATAAACCCTCAAGTATCCTCATAATCATCATCTTTGTTAAACTTTTCAATTTTTTTTCTATTAGAGAGAATGTACTTTTCTTCTCCTGTTAATCTCTCTTACAGTATTCCAGCCACTTCGGGATGGATAAACTAGTTGTCTTAATAACTCTCTCTTACTTGCAATTTTATTCCTCCGTGCTTTAGCTAGATATTGTGCTACGATCATTTGCCTTCAACTTTTAAATGTGGAAATATAAAAGATAAGAACAGTTAGATCATTAAAATACAACTGGGTTATTTATGACCACTCTATTTTAATAATGCCATATGAAAAAATGAAAATACTTGAAAATAATATTTCAAAATGCCATGATTTGCATACTCAATTTATAAAAAAAAACAGTCAAAACAAAAACCAGAAAACAAAATTGTCATTCTCTACTCTTGTATTTATTGAGTCTTCAGGTCAAAAAAAAAACATCAGGAGAGTCCTTCAGGCGATTTAAGCAAGACAAAAACGTCGGTTTCGTTGGTCGAAAGATAAAGAGCTTTTTACACACACACTCTTTGGTTTCCCTATATAAATAATATTATAATTTTTTGATATATGAAATATTTTCATAAATTTTGGTAATGGTTGGCGCCATAAACCAAAAAGTAGAGGTGGATTTTTGTGCAAGTTTGCCGCCGAACTTCTACTGAAAGGTCCGGATAAATCTGTATCTTCCTCAGCCTTAGTTAAAAAGTAATCATAAATAAACCTTGTTGCTAACAAAGTCCTCTCATGAATTTCCAAGGGATATCCTTATTTTGAAATTGCCAGATCTTTTTCACATTTTAAACCTTTCTGGAAAAGAAGAAAAAAAAAAACATTTTGCTGAGTAAAATCTTAATTTATCCCCAGAATATATTCTTGTACTAGATTACTATATATATATTATTTTTACTTTGATATTCGTAATAATAATAATAATCCATCATAATAATAATGGGTTATTTTAGATCAACCTGAATAAGGAAACAAAATGAGTATCCATACATATTGGACCTTTTTTTCATTTTCTATAATTAATGGACTTGGTCAAAGTTATCATGAATTGGGAGGTAATATCCAATTACGAGAACACAGAGTTCGAAAGTAATTTGAATTACTTATGAAATAGCAAGAAAAATTGAGAGACTAAAGATGAAATAAATGGATTTAAACATTAAAGATTTTTGATAATGTCACTCTGACTATGCAGAAAAAACAAATAAATATGTACATACATATATGAAATGCAAGTGTTGTCTTCATCCGAAATGCAAACATTTAAAATTAAAAAAAATAATAAAGCATGAACTAAGTCCGAAATCGGAAAACACACAGATTCACCGAACCAAGCTTCTAAGAATGTACCTGTAATTGAAAAGAAGAACTAATAACTTAGAGTCCTTCTGAAGACGAGAACCCTTTAAAATTCAAAATCGTCCATCAGTTTTCTTCCAGCTGATCTTGTTTAAAGAGTCAGGTGCCAAGAATATTTAAGATTTTTTCTGTCCGTGTTTGTACTTTGAAATATAACGTCCTAGAAACAAAAACAAACAAGTCTATATCCAAAGTTTATTCCAGCTAATAGACTTTGAATAAAGCTGAAAAATACTGTATAATCATGATCACTGGTTATAGAGCTATCTATTGGTGGTCCAATATAATGCTGTAAGATCTATGGCCCATGAAACTTTAACTGTACTAAGGAGAGGTCAATTTATCCTATAACGTAAACTGGCAGATTTAAACCCACCCCAAAATGGAACTTCAGCCTTAAAATTAAAAATAAAAACTAAAAGGCTAGAGGGAAATAAAACTGAGGGTGGATGATTACCAGTACAATACAAATTTACACCCTCTGGTTAGCAGTTTTTAGAGATCTGAGGGCTTAAAAACAGAAAAATCTGAGGACAGAAAAATGTGGAAACAGACAAAGCTGGCACAAAGTTTCTTTTACAGAAAAAATAAAATAAAGAAGTAACTGAATATGTTTCACCTGTTTTAGTATTTCGTTCCCAAAGGTGTTTAAATAAAGAAATACAGTATATCGATGATATCCAGTGAAAAAGTGTACTGCTACCACATATCAACACAGCCAGGTGTAACCTGACGGGCATATGGAAAGGTGAGACTGAGCTGTTGTTAACATCTTAATATTGGTTTCAGTCCTGAATATGCCAATTATCAGTGAGACTTCTAGGAAGGAGATGGGAGAACCCAAGAAACCTGTTTCCCCGAAGTTTAAAACCCAACGAGGTGCAATCCTAAACAACATATGAGACAAATGGCATAAACATAATTTTGACCATGGATAAATGAGAAACCTAATGTTTATGACAGAATTAACACTTTCTTAAGTAATTTGTTGATTTATCTGATCTTAGCTCCTATCTAGCATAAAACATAATAAGATACATATATTTGATTCATGAAAGCATGTCAGCCATGAATAGGACATTCTGCATTGTCAGAAGAATAATCCTTAAAATATTTATTCAGCATTGCAGCAATGATAAACAATTAATTATTTAGTCCACATTCAGCTACTAATCCCGTTTAGATTTAAAACATTGCTGGCTTCATTTTTAAATTGTAGTTTGTCTGATTAATAGCGGCAAAGGCATCCCAACAATTTCATGAACTACATTTCTTGGTGTTTCATAAAAGTTAAGGATTATGAAAACCGAAAAGAAATTGGATATTACAGGAATAAAAATACTTTTTTTTATTTTCATACTTAAATATTGCTTCTCCTCCGGTCTCATTAATATGGGCATGAGGAAATGAATAATAACAAATTGGTCTGCAATGTATACTCTGTCCTTATTTTAAAAATTAAATAACCTTTCAATATACTATATAATTTAGTGTTATATGTAATTTTATCTCAGTTTTGAAGTTTACATCTTCATTATAAAGCCTGCCTTTACATATTTATTTAAATTATTTTAAATACATATATATATATATATATATATATATATATATATATATATATATATATATATATAGGGATATATATATATTTTATATATATTATAATAAAAATATATACATATATATACATATATATACACATATATATGTACCATAGCAAGGGAATAGTATATGTCAATATATATATATATAAAATGTCATACCAGGGGAGCACAAAGACTAGATCTACCAAAGGCTTTACAAACGATCCTTATATTCATATACTCGAGATAAATGATTTTTTGATATCCCCATAAGATGCGTTCATCATACACTCAGGTTCTGAGATTTGAATTAAAAACATAAATAAAATATGAATAATAATATATTATATATATATATAATAATAATAATATAATATATATAAATATACATAAATATATATATATATATATATATATATTCTATCATATATATATATAGGTTTATATATTCATATATATATATATATATATATATATATATATATATATATATATATATATATATATATATATATATATATATATATATATATATATATATATAACAACAACAAGCAGGAGTCCAAAGATGGACGACAGTCAACAAAACAGTTGCATATTTATTAAGAAACGTTTCGTGTTACTTAAACACATCATCAGTCTGTAAAATTGAAAAATACACATTAATTCTCTAATTTAAAATAAAGCTAAATTAAAAACGGCAGTTACATTCTTTAAAATTACAACATACATAAAAAGTAAAAGAAAGGAGATTTTTTTCTTCCTAAGTCTACCTGATCAATAGAAGGGGAAAGACGAAGTGAGACCACAAGCTCACGCATGCCCAGAGTATACTTAGGCCAAGTGCAGAGGAGAAGAAGACACGTTGGAGTTTAAAAGAGGTGCATGACGTTTAATAAACAAAGACTCAAGGGTCGTTAAGTAAGCCGATAGTCTGGTAGTTCCCAGGATGGAAAAATGTTTTTATCTATATTAACCTTGCATTTAACGGCATGATTTCAAATACTAGAAAATTCGGGATTAGTTATTCGTGTGCCAGTTCTGTAGCTCAGACCTAAGTGGCTATAATAACGGACCTGCAACATTCTCTTTGATGAGCCAACATAACTACCAAGACATCTTGGGCATTCAAATTTGTAAATAATATTGGACTTCATAAAAGGTCTGTAGCTTGTCCTTATAATTAAAACCGCCAATCTTTAGTGGATTCATAGGTATTAAATTGAGTTTTAGAAATCCAAACTCTTTTTCAATGATTTGTTTGACTTTGGATCTAAGAAAGTCAGAGTGAGTAAATGGTATCGTAGCGTACATAGTCAATTTAGGAACATTACATTTCACAATAGAATCAGAAAAGTTACGTGCTACAATCTTGTTAACTATGTTATAAAAAAAGTCTTTGTGGATATGAATTTTTGGTAAAATATTCCAGTAAAAATTCAATTTCAGGTGGAAATTTGCCCAGCTAGATGTATAACGGAGGCTCTAAAACTAGAGTCGTTATGGCATTAATTTTAAAAGAAAAGAAACACGAACTATAAAAGTTACCTCCAAGACCTGTATAAGTACTTTTCTAAAAACTGATGCACCTAAAATTATGGTCAAAGCAGGTGATTTTTACGTCTAAAAAAGCTAGTGTATTCTCAAGTCTCCTGCTCAATAGTAAATCTAATGTTTAGGATGTCTTGATTAACGTAATCTAGAAAAGATTGACATTGCCACGAATGTTTAAATAGGGCAAAGTATCATCCATATCTCCTATAGTAAAGGGTCTAAAGGATTCAGGACAGTTGTTTAAAAACTCTTCTTCTAAATGTGCCATAAAAATTTGCGAAGAGAGGGCCCAATGGGACCCCATAGCAACTCTCTGACCTGCAAGTAAGAGTTGTTTGTTAAAAATAAAAGAATCTTCCGCTAACGAGTGTTTACCTCACACAAAAAAAAGATACCTTCAGGCAATATTTTGAGAGAAGAATAATACATTCTCATTAGGCCTGCTTAATTTTATTTAGGCCTACCACTTCAGCATAGCTTTTTTTTTTTAATACAATAGAGATGCCTATATCCCACGTTCATTTATCATCCATTAATGTACATCCTAATTGATTCAATTATCAGCATCATTAATGTAACCTACAATGATACGCACAGAACCAAACACACATACAATATATATAATATATATTTATATATACATACATATATATATATATATATATATATATATATATATATATATATATATATATATATGTGTGTATATATGTATGTGTGTGTGTGTGTGTGTGTGTGTGTGTGTGTGTGTGTTTGTGTGTTCGTGTGTGTATTACAAACATTAAACTGAAAATATCGGTAAATATCCAATTCCCTTTACTTCGCGAGTATTACTGTAGCAGAATTATTATTGATAAATTCTGTTAGGAAAGGAATTTTGATTTCCTATATATTTTGATAGAAATTGAAAGTTGAAAGACTTCTGAAGGAAAATATATCTTTAACAAATGAACAACCTTCATCCTAAGCTAAAACTATGTCACTTCTGAATACCCTCTCGTAATTCAGCGTCTTCACATCAAATATTCGTATGGAAAACCCTGTATGAGTTTTCCTTGGTTTCGACTGCGCAGCGAAAGTGAAATTTCCTCTCGAAATCGTTTGCATTTAATTTAAAGCGATCTTCTCGTGAGCCCTCCGTTTTCTCATCAAAACATCAAAGGCCCTTGTCGCGCTCAGTCATTCGTCTTGTTTACTGTAATAATCCAGTAGTTGCTCTTACTGATATTAGGCAGCGTATCAACATGGTTAAAGAACAAAACTTAGTCTTTAAGGATAAATGCAGTAGAGCTCATAGTTCGTTAGTAAAATGCGGTTGAACTGGAGAACGGTTGTCGACCCAACGCCCGCCCCACAGAGAGTGCCTAGTGGCATCTAGCCGGCTTGTCCATAAGGAAAAAGTGCCTCGTTGAGTGCGGTTGGGAAGGCCAGACCCACTTCACTCTTATCTTTTGATCTCTGGGTGAGATGAAAACTGTTGAGACAAGACTAAAGAAAACCACATTTTTGAAATGTTTTCATTATTGGTATGTGGTGAGACGACTAAAAATTAAATGAAGAACACGAAATCGAAATTTGACATTTGGAAATGCTTAATGACATTATGTAGCTGATTAAAAGAAAACAGACTTTTTAATTAAAATCTTAATTTAACTTTATGGTCTCTTTGTTAGTAGCCGGAAATTTTCCTAAAATGTTTAGACTTTACTTCATAATATTGATATGTCAAATGAACCGTTAAAAAATAAAACTATAAAAATAAATAAACATAGATATTGAATATAAAATCAGGTTCCAAGAAATTGTTACTCATTTTATTCTTAACCTCATCTGTCCCTTGAATAACTTCAGCAATTTTGGAGAGTTAACTTTAAACTGGAAACACAGAGGATCTATGTGAGGAACGGACGAAAATTCCCGGGCAACACGAACGTCACTGCAGTAATCACTCTCCCATCCTGGCAGAACTGGAGGCAAAAACATATATGGCTCTCAGGTTTCTCGTCACTCGACTTAGATTTCAGTTCTTGTGGACCTGCGTCAGGAGATTAAATCTCTTAATTAAGTTAAGGAAAAAACTCTCTTGTTGATTAACTATTTAAGTCCCACAAATGTTTTAGGAACGGTTCCAGAGAGATCAAATGAACCAATTTAAAGGTACCCGCCATGTTAATACTTTGGCTGCTGGTGCAGACAACTTCCACAACATTGGTCGCTTCATATACCCAAACAGGGTTTATCATCAGCACGTCTAATCCCTCTCTCCTTCACAATCTCGCTCTCTTGTAGATGTTTGGCTCATTATTTCCAGCAACTTTTTCACAGTCCTAGCCAGCACTTTTTAGGGCTTTCTTTCTTCCTCCGCCTAAACATTTGCGATTTACACACTCTTCAGCAGGATCTTCATAATAATGATCATAATAAAAAAGAAACAGAAACTACAATAACGTACTTACAATAAAAACAAAAATAATCTGTAGTCCTTGAAGAGAGAATCCGAAATTTTGCTAAACAGAATGCATATCACTGAAAGAGCTGGAGGAGAAGAAAAGTGGCATGGAAAGTATTCCTGCTTTTCTGTCGATTCATCCATTTTCAGACTTTTGAATAATCCGTCGAAATAATCATAATAAATTAGCATCAAAGCAATTTTCTATGTATTCATATAAGAGTACCAACCCTTGATGTTCCAACTGATTATTCGGTAAAATGACAATGATTTTTAATGAATAAAAGTTGTAGGAAGTTTTGG
This sequence comes from Macrobrachium rosenbergii, assembly GCF_040412425.1. Classification (NCBI taxonomy): domain Eukaryota; kingdom Metazoa; phylum Arthropoda; class Malacostraca; order Decapoda; family Palaemonidae; genus Macrobrachium; species Macrobrachium rosenbergii. The sequence continues at coordinate 27,933,886 of NC_089786.1, forward strand.
AATAAATTAATTTCTCATCGGAGATTCGAAAGAGAAGCGTAATGGAAAAAAAAGAACGAATCTGGAAAAGAAACGAGAAAGAGACTTAAGATAACTAAGTCATCTTCCAAAACACAGTAGGCTAATCTTCACTAAATAACTAAATAGCAAAGTTTTAAAATCTTTCCGAATAAATATTGTCCCTGAGAAGAGTATCTTGTTGATCAAAACTCGGAAGACACTATGATAATTATAGACCACATATCAGTAGGTGATGGATATTTCAACTGATGTATATCTCAGTTAATAAAAGATTAAACAGTTTAAATGATAGCAAGTATTTTTGGGCTCTGTGTTGTCCGATAAAGTCTGACATACCGGATAACAAGAGTGACAAAGATAGATTTTCTGACATCAGGCTTTCAGTTATAGCTTTGAGCTTCCATGAAACGAGAGAAACAACAGGATCCAGACATGTTCCTGTTTATCCAAAAACACAACGGGTGCGCTATGAAGAATCCCTTTCACTCAATAACTCCGGGGTTATGAATGATACACGACGTTTATGAAACTTTTCATCGTTTTTATTACTTGGCAACTAATATTACCGTATAGTGGAAAACTATTTATTAGGTGAAAGTGCTTTCCCTTTAGATTTTTCTGATGATTCAATATCTACAAAGTTTTCATCTCTTCCCGTGAACAGATCTGTGTAACCTTCTCCGTCATCACTGGCTCCATTTCGTAAAAAACAAATACCATCATTAAAGGAGAAGTTTATGATTGAAGGTTATGCTAATGATAATAGAAATAACACATATATTAAAAAAAAAACGCTTTGAAAGCGGAAGCTATTAACTCAATTGGGATAAATAAATCTGGAACATGAGTTTACAACACATATATAGAGCTATATATATATATATATATATATATATATATATATATATATATATATATATATATATATATATATATATATATATATATATATATATATATATATATATATATATATATATATATATATATATATATATATATATATATATATATATATATATATATATATATATATATATATATATATATATATATATATATATATATATATATATATATATATATATATATATATATATATATATATATATGTGTGTGTGTGTGTGTGTGTGTGTGTGTGTGTGTGTGTGTGTGTGTGTAAAACATGTTTTTTTTTTATTTATTCTCTGTTACTGGTAAAAGCCAACTGCTCCACAGGACGACAGGTGGAGACAATAATTTGAACTTTTCAATTTCTTTACTTTTTTTGTGGGTAAACCTTTGAGATATTAACTCACATTCTTGATAAAAACAGTATTCACCAATTTTATTCTTACCAATCATCCTAAAAATACCAAGCAAATTGGCTATATAAGCTCAGGTTCATACAGTAATGTGACAATATAAGATGGCAATCATAAAATATAACCACAGCCAAATGAACAAAAGGAAAAAGCTTGATAATATAATTATATATGTGATGGCGGATTCCTCTTTCAGCGGATCCTAAACCGTAATTATGATAAGTCGTTAAGTAACAGGTACTGTTTAGATAAAAATAAACCTTTATCATAAACATTAAATTAATCTTTTATAAAAAACTTAATTAAATTTAAAAAATAAATAAAAATATATCAGTCTAGAATAAAACAAGACCTCATTTAAACTGTATGGAATCTAGCGGAGGTATTTATTCAGGAAAAGTTACAAGTTTTCTAAGACTAACAGTCCTCACCACCTGGTATCCTTAGAATGACCGAACACATAGTCCAGCTGTATTTATATGGGTATGGGGTAGGGAACTGAAGACATTGTTGTTCCAGTTTCTTCAATCTTTTAATCATCCTACTTGTCCTGTGTAGCCCCACCCAAGTGACCTTGGCCTTTCTCTGACCTGCGGCTTCCTCCAGGTGTGCGTTGTCCACGTGGTCTCTTGAGTTTTTCCATGTCCTCTTTTCTATTGTTGTGTTTATGATTTTTCCGGATAGGCTGTTCTCAAATCCACTTCCAGTATTGCCTGGCATTACATTCTTTACATATGTTATGAAGGCATTTTGTATCATCAGTCTAGCCGTTTTATTTGCGTTCTTGTATAGAAAATTCTTATTCTTCCAGTCCATTCTGGGGCCTTTTTCCCAGCAGTGCTCGGCAGCCGCCAACGACTGATTTTAGTGCTTAATGTTTTGTGTTGTTTTCTTCGTTCTTTGCAGGATTTGCAGATTCACCAAAGTAAAGCCTTAAATAAATAGACAAAATGCCGTGTAAAAACATCCCCCTCCCCCGGATCTCTAACCTCTTCCTCATCTACCGACTTTTTTTGTTCCTAACTGTTTTACTCCTATTGGTGTTTTTGTAACTGCCTATCAATTTTAAATTATCTAGTCTCCTGTTGATGGGTGTAACAGTGTTGTTGTCCGGGACTATAATTATTTTCTACCCTTTCAAATGTTCCTTTTCTATCCCTTACTTCTCCCCAAAATAGCTTTTTTTTTTCTTGCCTTGGTGTGCGCCCGTTCCCACCAATACTTATAGTATCCTAATCTCCTAAAGCTCTCCCTCAAGTTTTCCAGCTCTTCAGCTAAGAAATCGGGGCTGGAAATCCTATAAGCCATGATGGCCAACCCTGTCATTACTCCCATCTTAATATCTTTCCTATGACTGGAGAACATATGTATTTATGTATTGGTATGTGTCTTCTTTCTGTGTACCTTAAATTCTAAATTTTCCCCTTCCCTCTTCACCAGTGCATCCACGAATGAATTTCTCCCTCTTTCTCTTCTATTGTGTGCTTGGTTTGTTCATTTAGTTTATTAATGTTTTCTAGGAGCTTGTGTAATTATTCTCTTTCTCTCTTATAAATAATCAGGATGTCATCTACGCATCTTTCCCATTTGATAATGTTTAGGTTTCCTGTATTCAATTTACCCACCTCTTCCGTTTCAAACCACTTCTGTTATTAATTGTATTACTGGATAAATGAACAGTTGTTAAATGTGAAAGTTTATGTAATATGTATGTATGTATGTAAAAATGTATGTATGTATGTATTTATATGTCTTCCCATAGGATTTATCGCAGAGGGAATTCACATTCTCAACTTTAAAGCCTTCAGATTTAAAGAAGAAATAAATAAAAATAAATCAGAGGGCACCTTAAATAAATGTTCTATAAATGTAAAATCACCATTTAAATAAGCTTATGAATAAAGCTTATTGATATCTCCCTGATAAAATGTGCAAATATTGGAGAAGCAATCTCTTGATCGAATTGTCTTCTCCTTTAATAAATCTACAATAAATCGTTACTCATAAATAAATAAAATAGCAAAAATGAATAAAAATCATTTCTTAAAACATTTAATAAATATTCAACTGATGTATTATTTGCAGTAACACAGAAAACTGGTTATGCAATTTAAAAACTAAAGTTGGCCTAAAAATAAATGTCAAAAATAAATAAAGAAAAATCTCTGAATATATTATATTCTAAATTTCAAAATAAGCTAAAATATGTTTCGGATAAATAAAAAACGAAAACTATTTAATTTGTATATTTATATAAATAAACGATTTTTAATTATAATAAAAAAATCGTATCAATGGCTCTTCTTATATTTGATTTCAAAATTTTCTTCCTAAATAAAAATAAATTCTCTAAATAAAAATAAAAGGAACTTCTCTGGCAATACATAAACATTTTTATTATCAAAATAAAATGCTTTAAAAATAAATTGATAAAAATCTCCATCACTGAAATAAAAGCAACAGAAGATCGGGCAATACTTGCGGTTTTCTAGCATTTAAAATAAATATTCTAATCAATGATCGCATAAAAATAAATGTAAATTATCTAAAAAAAACCTAAAAATGGAAAAACTGTCTGAAACTATCATCCTCTGAACCTTATTGTACTTTAATAGTTAATAAACTAAATAAAAAATAAATGGATCTTTAACTGCACTCCAGTTTTTACCATTTAAGACAAAAGTGAAGCGACAACTTCAAACTATCCGTATATAAAAAAAAATTCTGAAGTCTTGTTTTCTCCTTTTCCTTTAATTCTCATTCTTTTGTTATTGCTGGACAACAGCAAAAAATTATTTCAATGTGGTGAGGGAGTGGATGTAGCAATGAATATAAAACACATATCGGTAATTTAACAGATTTAGTGCAACTGTATGCCTTGTTAACCTGCTGTGGGAGGACTCAGTAGCAGAAATGTGAGCATTATCTATTTTGAGATAAAATAATTCATTGCTTTGAAGAAAACATTATGGTAGATAGAGATGAGGATAGTAATTATATCGGTTTAAGTTTATCAGGATATTTTTTTTTCTTAAAGCTATTAATAAAATCTTTCTGTGTCAGTACTCATGAGACACTTTCCAATGCCGTATTTTTTCAACGATATACCATTGGATAATTAAGAACACTCCGTTGACAAACTAAAATATTCTCGAGCAGTTACGTTTAATACACAAGGAATGCTGCGGAAAGATTAGTATTGATAGAACTTCCAGAGATGGGAATTCCAACTTACTTAAATAGCTGCAGCGAATTTTAGTTTACCTGTTTGACAGACTCTTTTGATTAAAATACATGAAGTGAACGTAAGCAAATATAGTTTGGAATGACTGATCCCTCACAGCAAAATGTATCATTTGATGACAGAGGGAAAATATTGTAACGACAAAGCTTGATTTCACTTAACTTAATTTATCGACGTGTTTGTCACGAATAAACAGTACTGACCAGTCCCTTTCTCTGCCCAGCAGATGAGTCATTTCAGAAAAATGTTTGTGTTAATTTGACGATTTGTTGCTATTGAAACCATCTCGCGTTTGTAGATATTTTTACAGCTTTCGAAAGGGACAGGAATTTTTCCTCTCCTATTCCAGGTACAAATTGTTTGAGGACCGTGGCAGACAACATAAAAAAAAAAAAAAAAAAAAATAGATAGTACTCGAAGGCAAAATACAGAATAGCAACTGTTAATGAAAATGTCATCTATAAAAGTGATATTTCTGAAAAGTCCGTTGGTATCCTAGAGCAGGTGAACAAATATAAGTGACCTTATATTTTAATGTTAGTATGGAAATGTTAATCATTATCCATACTCATTTTCCGTAGCCCACTCCTTTTTCAGGACATAAAAAAGACATCCTTAGGATGCCAGGGCAGACAAAAGGTCGGCTGAGGTCTTTAGGCTACCTTCTGCGTCTAATAACATTAAAAACAAGATCCCAAAGACTTACAAGAGAAAATGGCATTATAAAAGCTTCTTTTTCACACAAGTGTTATAAGTTTGGGCGAGATTCTTCAGACTTTATGGGTCTGTTTACATCATCTTGGAAAGTTGGATAAACCAAGTTCCAGGGTTTTCCTGGATAGTTACTTTGAATAATGCTATTTTTAAAGATACAAAGAGTTTTTCGATATATATCAGGTTGAATGAAACAGGAATTATTAAATGAAATGTTTGCAACATTTCAAATATTATTAAGTTGATAGTGTTTGCAATTTTATTCTTTGACTTTCTGATAACAAACACGTTTGGGAAATACTATGCTACTGACTCAACTAAAAATTATTATATGTAAAAAATATAATGCACATAAAATAACTTACTTTATTTATAAATAGTTTATGCATTAAAATAATAAATAAAAAATATTAATCCAGAAATATTTCAAACGGTATGACTACTGAGTTGTTCTTTTAATGACCATTTTACTTACACTTTATTATAACTTTCACAGAGATTTTTTTTAAATAGGGTACCTCTTGTATGGTTTAATGATTTAGAATGTAAGATTAAGCCCCAGTTCTTATTTTTGTAAAGTCTAAATATATAAGATATAAACATTTGATCTTCTACCTTAGATATATACTTGAATTTGGTCTCCGACCCGAGGTGTATGTTTCAAATTTCCCACCTCACAAAAAATCGTTACTGAAAGATTTAAAATATACTTGGGAATATATCTCTGCTTTTATTAGAAATGATTGTATGAAGCAAACAAAAAATATTTATTTCATGAGACGAGCTCCTAGCTATATTTTTATTGCATGCAGTCTCGAGGGTAGGGGAAGAGATGAAGCTGAAAGAGTGAAAAAAAAAGATACATAAATAAATAGATAAATAAATCGCCAAAGAAGAGGAAACTTCTCATCGAGACACGCAAGACGCTCAGAAT
>NC_089786.1:27945102-28017602 GCF_040412425.1 Macrobrachium rosenbergii
TATATATCAAATACTCAAACTAAATGCAGAAAATTATGGCAAAGTAAATATATCAAATGCCTATTACTCTCTGGTTATCAATCATAAATTGTAAAAATAAAAAAAAATCAATCATCAAATGTTCAAGTGCAAGTCAATGGTAAACACTATCACTCTCTAGGAAGGATTCTGTCCATCATGTCCTTGATTATGGTAAGCTTATTCAATATTAATTTCCTGACAATCATAAAAAAATGAAAGCAAACAGTATCAAAAAGAATGACATTTATGAATGACATGATAGGAGAAATCTCGGTCTTATATGTATGAAAGAAAGTATGAACCTCTTCTAGCTTTGTGAATGTCTCCAATTCCAGTTCTGAAAGTTGAAATTCGTTAATAACTGCAAACTGATGTACACTTTTACTGAAATTCAAACTGTATGTCGTGAAGACTGTAGGTTTGTAATACAAATTATGTAAAATGACCAGTTCACAAGCAGATGAAAATGAGTGTACATTAATGAAAACTACTTCTGTTTTGTTTGACTTACAGTCAATCTTAGCATTCAATCTGTTTGCTGAGAACACAAAATTTCATCATCAATGATTTGAGCCTTGAAAGTTTCTGTAAACGGTATATATTTACAATGGTTCTTACCATTCTTGTTGTTTACAAGATCATCTAAGCAATGAAAGAGCACTCAATGGTTCATAGAAATTCACAATGTTACAAACATATACACCATCATTAAGCATGACACATTCCCTGAACTTATGTTCAGGAATTTCAGTCACTAGGAAAGAATCATGCTGCAAGGCAAAGTGTCGAACTGTTCCTTCTAGTACAATGGACTTATTATCTACTACCATTGGGAATGGATAGACTGACATCAATGAGTTGACGTCTGGATTGTTGAAAGGGATCACTAGTATGATTTGATTGGCTACCACTTTCACTGTTATCAGGCCATAATAGTCCACTATATTTTCTACTAGTGGCTTCAAGTGATTGTTCACAACACATTTCTGAATAATGGCTTCAATTTCACTAGGGGTTATCAGAAAAGGCGACAGCAGGTTTTTACCTGCCATCATGATTGCATTGAGTAATTCCTTGTATTCCAGAAGGAAATTACTTGTTTCTATGAGCAGTTGCTCCATCATTTCTGTTTGATGGATTCTAGCAATTTCTGATGAAACATTATGGAGGGCACTATTCACAAATTCTTTCAGCACTGTGATCATTTTCTGATTTTGATTGACATTTCCTATTACTTTATTATAGACAGTGCCCTGCTCAGAAGCCCAATTTTCAAGTTGTGCCACTCTTTCCTTTAGCCTTTCAACATTACCATCGGTCGCCACTCCAAAGAGATTGTGTAAAGCGACGCCTATAAAGGGTATGAGTGATCGCTTTACTACTTTCCTTGGCATAACACTATCGATGTCCCTCCGCAACTTGGAGAGCATGTCGTACAAATTTCTATCTTGGACACTTTGTAATCCTGCCTGTATCTGATTGCTCAGCTGGACTAACTGCTCTCTCTGATCGATAATGGAGTCCGTCTGGATCTTAACAATGGCTGGGTCCTGTATCATCTTTACCTTGCCATGCTCCTTGATGATGGCTCCCTTCCTTAGTTGTACAGTGAGTTCACAATTTGACTCACTGCCAACCACCATACAATCCATTTGCTGAAATAATGTTATCAAGCAGTAAAAATCTTATCAACTACATTTGTTTACCATTGCACTTGCCATTACCTTCTTCTCAAATTATACCTTGGGGTCATTGAAGATTCTATTTTATTATCTATCTTATCTTTATTGGACAAATCTTTTAACTGGGTAGACGACCAAGGTTCTGAATGAACTACTTTAATGTGGTTCCAATGTACAATGGATTCTTTCAAGGTAATTTCATGCATTAACTTGAATTTATTCAACTTCAAAACTTCTAAAACTCTATATGGACCTCGAAATTTTGGTGATACTTTAATATTAGGTCCTTCAAGAACATGATTGAGTACATAAACTTGTTGTCCTACCTTTAACGAGGGTATGGTGGATCTGTTATTGTAATACTTACTAGATTTTTATGTAACTCCTTTAATCTAGCCCTGGTGACTTTAACGGTCTCGTACGTACGTCTTGTCTTCCAAGCAATATAGTCCTCGTAGTTGTACGTACGTCTGGGTGGTGCGGCATCATCCAAAAGTGAATTTGGCATTCTCTTTTGGTAGCCATACAATAGGAAATGAGGAGTTTCTCCTATTGATTCATTTACTGTGTTGTTTAGAGTAAATTGTATGTCTTCGAGAGTCAAGTCCCAGTCTTCAGTGCTAGGGGTTACTAATGTTTTCAGAACATCCTTTATCTTGCGATTTGTTCTTTCTACTGCTCCATTTGAGCTTGGCTTATATGCTGTTATTTGACATTTCTGTATTTCATAAAAGTCACACAAATTCGTTAGAATATCACTAGTAAATTCAGCAGCATTGTCTGAGAGCAAAACTTGAGGACATGAATGTCTGGTTATAATTCTAGACTTAAAGGCTTCTGCCACCGTTGATGCTTCTCTGTTTCTAGTTGGAACAATTTCTACGTATCTGGTCAAATAGTCAATGAAAACTAAAATCTGTTTATTTCCTCTGATGGTGTTCGGGAATGGACCTAAGAAATCCATTGTGACTACTTGAAAAGGATTTAATTCTGAAGGATACATTTCCAGAGGAGCCTTGACGTTGACATTCCCCTTATGTATATTACATAGGGTACAATTCTGAACAAATCGAGTAGCATCTTCACTACATCGAGGCCAAAAATAGTTTCTAGTGATTGTTCTACATGTTTTCTTAATTCCAGGATGTCCTGATAACTTGTATGAATGGGTTAGTTCTAAAACGTCTTGTATTAGTGTATTAGGAATGTACAAACGTGAACAAGCATTTGGTTCGTCTGAAGTCTTGTACAATAACCCATCTATCAATTGAAACTCTGAATTTTTCTCACCTTGCAAGAGGTTACCAATTACTTCCTTTATTCTAGAATCCTTTTGTTGTTCTTGACGAACTTTGTCTAAATCTAAGTCTGTGATTTGACAACTGAAGGCGAAATTATGAGTGGTAATTTGTTTCTCGTTCTCTTCTTGTGATCTAGATAAGGCGTCAGCTAATGTATTATATTTACCAGGTATGTATCTAAATTCTGGGGCAAATTCTAATACGCTAACGAACCATCTATTGAACTTCATATTATTGGTAAAAGCCCTTTTCTTGAAAAGATCACAAATGGGTTTATGATCTGTAAGAACATTAATTTTATGTCCTAGCAAAATGTGTCTAAATTTCTGTAATCCCCAGACTAATGCCAAACATTCCCTTTCTGTTGTACTGTAATTTCTTTCAGCTGCATTCAAAACTCTACTGGCATAGTATACAGTCCTCATCCTTGTTTTATCCTTTTGCATCAAGACGGCACCTAGTCCTGTACTTGAAGCATCACAGGCTAAGTAGAATTCCTTCTCGAAGTCTGGATAAACTAGGATAGGATCTGTTATCAACATATCCTTTAGTGTTTTGAACGTTGCTTCCTGTTCATCTTTCCACTCATAGTTAGCATCTTTCCTAGTTAACTCAGTTAATGGTTTTGCTATGGTAGCAAATCCCTTTATGAAAGGTCGATAATATCCTACCATACCTAGGAATCTTCTTAGTGCCTTCAAATTTCTTGGGGCTGGATAGTCTACAATAGCCTTAATCTTTCCTTCTTGCATTTTCAAACCATGTTCACTGATAACATGTCCTAGATATTCTAGAGATTTCTTCAGAAACTGACATTTCTTAATTTTTACCTTTAAACCCGGCCTTTCTGAGCCTATCTAATACTAATTCTATTGTCTTGAAATGACTCTCTACATCCTTACTAGCAATTATTACATCATCAAGATAAACCGATACGTCTTCAACATCTCCCAAGATTTGCAGCATTAAACGTACAAACGTTAAAGGAGCTGAAGTAAGACCAAACGGCATTACCTCAAATTGCAAATGTTCTTTATGAGTACTGAATGCCGTGAGATGCTTGGATTCTTCATCGAGAGGAACTTGCCAATATCCACTCAGTAAATCGAGGCTAGAAAAACCTTGGCACCTCCTAATTGAGCTAGCATGTCACTAATGACTGGCATTGGCATTCGATCAGGGATGGTGTGGGAATTCAATTTACGGTAATCAATTACCATCCTCCATGTACCGTCTTTCTTTGGAACTAGCAGTAAAGGTGAATTATAAGGTGACTTAGAAGGTATTACAACTCCATCTTCCTTCATCTCTTCAACCATCTCGTCTACAATGGGTCTTTGACTTATTGGAAGTTTGTAGTTAGGTATATAAAAGGTCTAGCACCATCTTCTATGACTATTTTTGTGCTGCAGGACATCTGTCCTTCCTAACTTATCTCCTGTTACTGCTACAACACTCCTATATTTCTCTAATATCTGTATTAACCTGTCCCTACAATGAGGAAAATCTGTATTATTTACTTCCCCTTCTAATTTAACTCTTGTGTCAGCTACAGAGACAAATGCTTTTCACTTAGGGTTAGTAAAGGGTTAGTAATCACAATTCCCTTACAGAATTCTATGCCGGCATGCAATTCTAGTCTCTTGTCAGAATAATTATACACATAAGTCATTACAATTTCCACCATTAAGTCTTACTAGGGAATTGTCCATTTCACAAAGTCTGGTAAGTCTTCATTAACTAATAACACATCTGTATCACCTAGGTTTTTATCTGTTACAATTCTAAGACAAACCTTTGTCAGACCTTGTGGATGCAGTATAACGCTATTGTTTAATTTGAGTTTTACAAGATTATCATCGGCAGTACTAACTAAGCAGATCTCTTCTGCATTCTGTGCATCGGCAGTGTAACAGACATCAGTATCATCTGAACTTTCATCTTGTGGTATCACAGAACCTATCTCTGTCATTTTTAGGTTGCCTAACAGCAACACCCTCATTGAGATACTTCTCTTCCGTATCTTCTCTTATTATTAAGTGACTACAATCTATTAGCGTGTCAGGATCGTCAGGTTGGGAAAAAGAACTAAGTTCTTCGGAGGTATCTACTTGTCGTGCACTTGAGTTATCAGGTTCATACCTGCTATCTGAGAATTCCTCCTGAGTGGCTTCTAGGCTTTTAAAAGTAGTTTGTCTATCTTCTTCTATTTCTTCTATCATTGAATTTCTACTCACTGTCCTACCTGGGTTAGCATTAAATTCTATTTCTATCTGTTGGATGTCTACTTCTTCAGATGAGGCTGTCTCAGGTAAAGTGATCAAGTTTATCTGAAACTGTTCCTCTTCTTCAAGAGAGCAAACATTTCCTCTATCAATTTCCTTGATAGTGATTCTTCCATTGCTACAATCTAGTGCAATTCCACATCTTTTCATAGCCTGGAAGGAAAATAGAGCTTGAGCTGGAAAATATTTCTCTTCTAACACCACAAACTCTTCCCTGTATTTCTTATTTAGAATTTCTATCTCTAAATTGACATTGCCTATAGCCCTTATTTGCTTTCCAGCGATCCCCTTTATGGTCCTATAGGATTCTCTCATTTGGGAAAGCTCACAACCTATATGTTTTGTTAAAGTGCCTTTATCTATGATACTTACAGTACTGCCTGTATCCAACAATATGGAACTCAGTACACCTTCTAAGTGTACTTGTATGATAGGCAACTCTTCCTGACACGTATTAAAATTCTTTACAGAAAACACTATTTCATTACTTCGAGTAATGTCTGTTGGGGACACATCCTTATTCACTGTCACTATTTCTTTCTGTAAGGATGGACCTTTCTGCTGCACTCTGTGATTGTCACTGAGAATCCCCTTGATTTGGGTTACTGGGGGAGGTATTCTGATTATTAGGCTGAGTACTTTGGTTATTTTGAGACCCCTGAGAATTTCCCTGTTTGTTGTACCAACAGTTCTGGATTAAATGTCCTGTCTTATTGCAATTCAGACACCATTTGTTTCTTCTACAATTCTGGGTTGTATGGTTGTTATAACCACAATTTCCACAACTTTGTCTCTGCCTATTGAACTGTGGCCTATTATTCCCTGAATTTTGGCCTTGACTAGCTCCCCTCTGTCCAGGAGTCCTGTTATTTCCACTGTTATTTCCATTAGTTCCAGTGGTATTCCCATTGTTACCTCTATTTGGCGGCCTACCTTGATTGTTTCTATTTGATTGATTAAATCTCTATTGTTGTTCCCACCATTTCTATCAAACGAATTTCTATTTCCTGATACCTAGACCTAGCTTGCCCTGATTGGTTTCTATTGGACTGATTGCTATTATTTCTTGGGTTTCCACTAGCTACGGTTCCCGTAAAATCTGCACTACTACTTGATGAATTCTGTTTTACTTTCCTTTCTATGTACATCAAAGTTTGTACAATTCCATCATTTGGCTTCCTATCACAGTACTTCTTTAAGGCTACTCTTTCTTCCTTACCCAAAGCATCGTAGATTGGTCCTAATGACATATATCTAAGTACCTTGGATATACTAGCTAAATCTGTTTCATCATCATCAAATTCATCCTTCCTTCCAACAACAATTCCTCCAGCTTTCATATCTGTCGTCACTCTATCTATAGCTTCTTCTACTCTAGTGGCTAAAACTAAGTGATTACCCTCATATTTCTGATGATGGAAAGTTCCTATGTTATACCATGGATCTTTCTGTGCTTCTGGTTGCCAAAATTGTAAGCACTGTTTCTTGAATTCGTTAAACAGAGTAATATTCCTAAAAGTACTGAATGAAGAACTGTATGTGCATCACCATGTTCCATACTAACATACAAGAGTGCTTCATCTATTTTCTTTCTCTCATCTGTGATACCAGCAGCTGAAATTCTGCTTTCTGTGTCTGCTATCCATCGATTTACACCATATTCTTCTAATCTACCTTTATCTACATTACTTGGGTCTACCGTTCCACAAAATCTAGTGGCTTGGGTTATTACGGCGGCTTGCGCCATGTTGGGATTTCTAGGTACAATGGAAGTTATTGGGTTAGTGGTTACAACTGAAGGGTTAGGCGCACTCAGTAAACTAAGTGGGGACCTTGACTACGAGAACGTCTGGGTCTAGTATTACTAGGATCAATTGGTCTAGAAAGTCGTTCAGGTACAGGTCTTAGGTTATATGGAGTCTGGTCTTCGCTTCTTGTCTGTTGCAGTCGGGAGATAACTTCGTCCAAAGTGTTATTCATATTAATTCATAAAATATTCAATGATTCCAAGAATGAAAAATTAAAAAAAAAAAAATTTGAGAATCAGGTACTTACTTCAATTGCATGTTTGCTGAGTTGACTGTATCCCTCTATACAAAAAAATTCAAATTTTTCCTAACTCATTCCTTCATAGGACTCTCTCAATCTGAAAAAGTCTGATATTAGTCTTATGTATACAATTGTTTGGGTTCCACTGCAAAATGCTGCGCCAAGTGTTTAACAATAAAATTTATTATGATAGAATTATTTAAACAGAATTGTCTGTATCACCAAGTGAACGAAAATTTCTATTTCGTAAAAAAAAATTACTAAATATGAGAAAAAAAATTATTTCCTTCGTACAACAATAAGGAAATATTGTTCAGAATATTATTCAAAAGAAAAATAATTTACTTAAATCATTTATGTTTAAAAAAAAAATTATTTGCGCACTGCAGGGAAAAATAATTATATAAAAATTCCACGCACACAAAAAAAAATTTAATTATTCACAGAAAAAATAAATTCTCTTGATAATTCCCCGATACTAGGAATGAATGTTTACTATTCAATTAGCTTCGTGTCGCCTTGCACTTGAAGATCGCGCTGATTGCACTTGAGCGCAATTTGTCGTTAGCATCCAGCGATAATTCGGCACAGCTCGGCCGACTTCCAGTCCGTACTTGCTGAATTTGGCGAAGAAAAATTTGGAATCCCTTCCAAATTGTTGATTGAAGGCGTCACTTCCCTTTCGAGAGGCGGTTATCAACGCGTTGACTTCTAAACTTTATCGCCGTTCCGAATTCTTCACTCTCTTTCGTCGCCGTCTTCCGCTCTCATTCGTCGCCGTCGTCGTCACTGCTCTGCTACCGCTACTTTTCGCTAAGTCTCCCTTTTTAGCGACCAAAAATTTTGGAATTTCGTGTATTTAAGTCTGTACACGATAGAAAGTTCACTGAACTGACGTAGATATAAGCGACTTTCATACGTCCGCCAACACAGTTTTTTTGGTCTTCTCCGGCTTCTGCGATCGGCGTAGTATAGGGCGAGTTGCTGATTCTTTCTTTCGTAAATTTCGTTTTCTTATAAAAATCACCGCTGTTCTATGCCGTGATTATTACTATTGTTCTTATTATGGTCATATATAATTATTAAACTGAATTTCTGGTTGATCTTATGCGAATGTTCGGAAGTTTCAAACTAGGCAGAGATTTACCGCTGTCAATTTTTCATTCCGATCGACGCAAAAAGATTCACTGCTTCTTGGAATATTTCGTTCTGCTTCGTTTCCCTTCTGCTACAGTGTTGATGTTGTATTGGTGTTTCTAGTGCTGAAGACCGTCTTGAGATTATTTGCGCTGTTAAATTGAGAGTTAGTTTTAGCGCTGTCACTGCTCACTCTCTGTAAATTTCTCTAGGGCCGTGAACTTTTATTGTTTTTCAAATGTGCGCTGGGCGAAATCCTCCGAAACTGCCACCAAATTTTTGTTATGCCGGTGCAGTTTTTTCTTTTGTATTGCGTTGCACCACGTATGAATGACTCTCTTTCTGTTGACTTTCATTTGATAGTAACGCAGGGGACTCGGTAAGTTAGGTTGAAATTGTCTATTAATATTTTCTAATTTTCAGGAGGGGGTAAGTATTCACCGGGCACGGTTTTTCATAAGTTTTATTACACTAAACTATTTCACACGGCCAGCCACACTGGACTTAGAAATTTCTTGATGTTAAGAGAGGAGCGAGTGACACAATCCTACCCAATTTGGTTTTCAAGTAACTCTGGCTAAAAATTGATCAGAATGAACTCTGGACCTATGTTGAATAAAACTCCGCCTCCTTGAGGAAGTCTACTTTACTCTTAATGGTTCAATCTTAACTCCCACTTTTAGCAAGGACAAATTAGGTCAATTTTGCTGACCTTTTCACTTCTTAGTCTATCCTCTAACTCCTCCTTCCTTTCCCACATCTTGGAGGTTTGTTATGGTTACACTTCAATTTACTTGGTATCATGGCTCATCACTTTAAATCATAAACATCGTCTCTCTCTCTCTCTCTCTCTTTCATAATCCCGATCAGTGAATCTCATACTTATTCACTGCATAACATATATATATATATATATATATATATATATATATATATATATATATATATATATATATATATATATATATATATATATATATATATATGTGTGTGTGTGTGTGTGTGTGTGTGTGTGTGTGTGTGTGTGTGTGTGTGTGTATTATACAATGAGGAGTACTCTTACCACGGAGCTTTCAAGGAAGATATAAGCTGACAGAGTCTCTTCCATATGTATGCGTTTTTGAATGCAGGCATTTCTTACTTAGTGTAGGCAGCAACCCACCCCCACCAATACAGCCCATTGATACGTTTGAAACACGGAGATGTTTATGAATTTTTATCACATCACTTTGACATTTTTTTATATTCACAAACATTAAGGTAAAAATATTGTCTAATATTTAATTCTCTCTACCTCGGAACTAATACCGAAACCAACAGGTGACAAACCAGTTATCAATTATAATTCTTCTTTGGTATTATTACCGTGGTAGAGCAAATTGGAAATCCTCCCATATACATCTGTGCTCTTTGGGAATGGAGAGTAATCCACACAGTAGCTGTAGATGAATAAACGTAACTTACGTTCACTGGGACAGCTTTACAATAAGTCCATTGTGTTGGAAACTCTCAGACCCCTCTGAGTGTAACATTGGCTGCACTGTCTGTATGTTTGGATAGCGAGGCTCATTGTGCTTATATTGTGATCCCTTCTTGAGTATATGTGCTCTTGGGACGTTAGCTGTCAAGAAACAGTTTTTAACTAAAAGGAGAGAGAGAGAGAGAGAGAGAGAGAGAGAGAGAGAGAGAGAGAGAGAGAGATTTATAATAACAGGAAAAGAATCCTTTTATAGGGTGCTCGGTATTGCTAGAAGGAAGTTACTCCATAAATATACGAGAGGTTCCAAATTTCCAGTTACGAATAAGAATAGAAGGGCGATTTGATCTGAATATATTTAAATTACCTATTTGTAACTCATAAACTTTTAACTTGAGAGAGTAGTCGCTTCGTCTGTCATGCAAAAAAAGTCTCTCCTAAATCTTTCTAGAACAAAATTGGTTTATCTAAATACCGGGAAGCCACCCGAGGAATTGGACGATTAGGCACAATTGTCTGGACACGGGAGATTTGCCAAGGCCCTTTGGGCGTTAAGCTGATTTGGGGTCAGACTTTCAGGGCGCAAGCAATTGGGCTCAAGGCAAAAATTGTTGCAAATAGACGTAAAGGCGTATGGTGATCCATGAGAACTTGAAGTGACCAAATATTTCCTCGTTGGGTGAGTGGGATCCGTTCTCAGTTAGCACTCTGCTGGCGGCGAGTTCGAATCTCCGACCGGCCAATGAGGAATGACAGGAATTTATTTCTGGTGATAGAAATTCATTTCTCTCTACAATGTGGTTCGGATTCCACAATAAGCTGTAGGTCCCGTTGCTAGGTAACCAATTAGTTCTTAGCTACGTAAAATATATCTAATCCTTCGGGCCAGCCCTAGGAGAGCTGTTAATCAGCTCAGTGGTCTTGTTAAACTAAGGTATACTTTTTTTGAAGTGACCAAATGAATAACTAATCGTTTCAGTACATGTATATTTATTGAAATGCTTAGTTTTAGTCTACTATGAGGAATTCATTTCACCTTTTGCCAGTTTAATCAGAATCAATAAACATATTAGAAAAGGAGATTGCATGAAAACGAACTGATGACAATAACAAATCTAAAATTGGAAACTTATTCATAAAAGGCAAATGTCTAAAAAATTGTAATTGTAAAAGCCAAGAAAATACGGACTACAGGGCACCGAATTCCGCCCCCACCAAAAACAGGAAATTTAAAAAATTGTAATTGGTAACTACAGGGCAGTTTATTTAATTGTTGGAAACAGAACACAGTTGTTATTAAGAGAAACATTGTTAAAACAGAACAAAAACGCAAATGGTAGATGTGGTGTTCAAAATGCTTTCCATGGGCAGCTGCACAACGACATAGATGGTCTAGACCACTTACAGTTGCCCTTTGCATGACTTCAAGCGGGATATTGCTCCAGGCTTCCATCAACAGAATTTTTAACAACTGTATGTCTGTGACCTCTCTCCGCTGTAATAGAAGTTGGTGTAACAGTAAACACCACATGGTAAAATTCATTACGTTGAGGGCTGGACCTTTCGAGGGCCATTCGTTAGGCTCAATGAAATCAGGAGTATTGGCTCTGAGCCAGGCAACAGTATGTAAAATGCATAATGCAGCTAAAAAATTTCCTGTTTTTTTTTTTTTTTTGTGGGGCACCCTGTATTTAAAAATCTATTAGTCATTACAAAAAAACTGTGATATACCTTTATTTGTTTCTTCATTTGGGAGTTGTAGGCAAAGTTCCTCAGGTACGTCTGTCTTTTCAATGCGATTTAACTATAATTCTTTCATCTTGAAAAGCCAACTCAGGCTTTAACGTATATATCTCTGATAAATCCCTTTCATGTAATTTCGTATGGCAGTAATCACTGACAAGTGATTACGTTCTGTAAACTTAACTAGAATCTGTAACCGCAACAGACTCAGCAATTGACATTTGAATGAAAGGCCAATTAATCCCTATTGATCCAACTCAAGCCTCGGGTATTATTGTCTCTGTGATATTACGTTCAGAAAAGAGTTATAGAGCCTAATCGTTCAGGTGATCCGTGGAAGTTACATAAACACGGGTGTCTGGAGCTTTTGGAACCACACTGCGTCATGATGAAAGTTCATTATTGCTAAGAAAAATAATTGCAAGACCCCTCTGCTTGACGTTGACCAGTCTCGAAATCTCCATTGGTGGATATGGGATCAAAGTACCAGTATTCAATCATTCTTGAAAATAATAACAGCTGATATTTTTGAGACTAACAGCCGGACGTTCAGTGCTCATGTTGCATTATAAATCAAAGCTGCTTGAATATAATATACTTCAAACAGCGCTCTATAGCACTACTCACGGCTACTTAGCGTCGTATTAAAGATCACTTGTAATTTACCATGTAAAACAATGCTTGTTCATAAGCTTCAAAAGAAAACCTGTTAGGTTTCTTGCGACAGTCTGAAAATAAACTTATTTCCATATTTATGGTTTATTCCTATATATTGTATTAGTTATTAACATGAATGTTAAAGATAGCAATAAAAAAACAAAAGTATCTGAAGTTGGTGTTAGGTCTATTGTACGTACGAGGCAAAATTCTCTTGCAGAGAAGAAGAGACATTACACAGGAAACGGTTCGTTTACACATTGAAAGGATAGCCTTTTATATTTTTAAATAGATAAAAATCTATAAAAAAAACTGTTAGTGTAAGTTAAGAAAAGATTTTAATAGTTAATCTATCAAAGTTAGTAAATGATGAAATAAAAAGAAAAGCACTGTGATCTTCCTAAGTTATCGTCAGTAAAGACAACTACCAAAACTGAGAAGTTTCGACGAAACTAGAGGTTAAAAATTTCAGAAATGAACAAGGGAATTCAGCCTTTACCTTATTTTAGGATAATAATTTGTCTTCTCAGGTATTCGATTATACCAAAATGGTAAAATGTATGTTTCTCAAAATTCGATAAGAATCTTGTAGAAATGGGACATACGCCATCATTGTGTTGAATGGCAGTAAACACCGACGACAGCAAATCTACGCAATAGATTCCAAGATATGTATGAGTATATTTTTTATATTTGATATAATTTTTTTCTTGTAAATTAAGTAATTATGATATGAATCACATTAATTTAGAGGCTTATGTAATATGCATACAGAAAAGGCAGGAAGTAATATTGTATGGCTGCGAATATAAATTTGATATTAGTGTAAGACCCAAAATGGAATTAGATTCAACACAAAATCAGAACCCCAAGGCTTTGAACATATTTCAAAAACTATTTCGAAATATCCCTTCAAGTCTCCGGGAGTTCCACAGCAGACTAAGAGACCAGATAGCTCAACACTCTTTTAAGTTGGAATCATTTCCTCGGGTTCATGGCTTTTAATATTCTTTAAGCGAGAAATTTACTTTTGTACTGGCTGGCTAGTAACACCATATGGGAGGCAAGGGCTAATGAGCAAATATTGCTCGATAAAGCAGAGACAAGTCAAGAACGTCGATAGGGAGTGCATTGTAATAAGAAGAGGTGTATAGTTCAGCTGAATTTCATAATACATTATTATAAAAATTTTAAATAAAGCCAGATTACCTTGTTTCTCATAAAGTGGCATTTTTTCTTTCTTCCTGATATATATATATATATATATATATATATATATATATATATATATATATATATATATATATATATATATATATATATATATATATATATATATATATATATATATATATATATATATATATATATATATATATATATATATATACTGTGTGTGTGAATATGTGTGTGTGTGATTATGGGTGTATATATGTTTTTATGGTGATGTGCGTGTGTCTTGCAAAATATTAAATGTACTGGGGACGAAGTATCTGAGATGATAATCCCTATTAAAAATACTGGAAAATAGACGGACTCTTCCCGAGATATCTTCTCGAGGCGTGTTTCAGAGAGAGAGAGAGAGAGAGAGAGAGAGAGAGAGAGAGAGAGAGAGAGAGAGAGCAGGAATGCCGGAAGTGACACTGCTAGTAAATGTCTGAACTAGAAATGTCAGAGAAAACAAGCAGTATGGTTTAAGTAAAAACATTTGAAGAAAGATGTTAAATAAAAAAAGAGGAATAATGATAATAGAACACAAATACTGCAATTGCTAGTACGAAACAAGGTAAAGTAAGAAATATAGGTAAGCTATGTTGTGAGGAGTTTATAGTAAGAGAATTGTGGAGAAAAACTATTATCATGGGGCATATAAAAAAGTTATAGAACAAAATATGAAAATGTTTTGGTAAAAGGAAAATAGAGTAATGAATGGTTGTAAGTGAAAAGAGACTGAAAGAGCAAAATAATGAGCAAAGTAAAGTCGCTCAAGAAGAATAAGGATGATTTATGAAGAAAGATAATGAATTAAAGTTATTACTCGTGCCATTATTATTATTATTATTATTATTATTATTATTATTATTACTACCGTGGCATGGAACTAACCAAAAAGATCATTAACTTACTGAACCCACCAGGCTTCATTTTTTCTTCCTATTTCTTCTCTCTTCCCCCTCCACCCCCGCCTTTCATTTCTATTTTTTTCCTCTTTTAAAAAGAAATTCTTTCTTTGTTCCCACTTTCATTTCGTTCTATACCTTCCACGCCTTCTCCCATCACAAACAAATTCTCCTTCCATCATTTTCTTCTTTACCTCCATCTGGAGCTCCGTTTAACCTCGTCTATAAAAAAGAAATTCTGGTTCTTTCCGTCTAGAGAATCTCAGGCTTTGTTATAAAGCTTAACCTTTTACATTTTGTTCAAGGTGCACTGAACTTATTAAACAGAATTCTCTCTCTCTCCATACAGTCCTCGGTGTCTTCCTTATGTTAAAATAATTCAGGAAATTAGGAAAAGGGACAATTTTTTTCCTTTTCACTATATATTCTCAAATTTTTAAGTTAACACCATTTTCGAATGCCATGGTAAAAGTAAGCCCAATAAGAGAGAGAGAAGTACTTCTAGAAGAGCTTTCGAGAGAAAACACGCTTTCTCTAAATATTTGGGCAAAGCAATAGTGATTTTACATCACACTTCTTCTATCAGCTTCTGTCGCTAGACTTTATACTAGCAACAAGTTTTTTCTCTTTTAAATTTATTAAATAAGATAAAAAATATAATATATATATATATATATATATATATATATATATATATATATATATATATATATATATATATATATATATATATATATATATATATATATATTGTCATAAACTGGCCTATATATTTGATAGAAATTTAATAAAAACATAATTGATGCTGCCACAAAAACCAAGGAAGTCCAGTTTATGAGCAAAAGGAATATGTTATGTGAAAACTTACCTTAGAATTTCCTGGAGTTATAATTTAATAAACTGGAAGGCCATATTGGAATTAGAATTCTTTTACAAATTTACAGGGATTTATTTACAGAGACTTAGCAAATAACCAATGAGATAACAAACAGCATGATAACTAGGGGGGCAAAATCATAAATAGGACACATGGAATAAGACTGCAAAGATTGGTAACAATCAAGTTGATTAAAAATGGGGCCAATGTGCAACACAATCTGTCCAATGAAAAATAATAACATTTAGTCTTGCCCTGATTACATGAAATAGTCTCAGGTAATGCA
Source organism: Macrobrachium rosenbergii (assembly GCF_040412425.1). NCBI lineage: Eukaryota > Metazoa > Arthropoda > Malacostraca > Decapoda > Palaemonidae > Macrobrachium > Macrobrachium rosenbergii. The sequence continues at coordinate 27,960,738 of NC_089786.1, forward strand.
AATGATGGAACTCCAGGATGGGAGAATAATTCATATGAACATTGGACCACAACGGAAATTGGTAATGACTCTGACCAGGAAATTTCAGGATTTTGGTGGCAGATGGGGTACTGGAGCAATCCAATTGCGATCTTGCCATATGTCTCCCCTGAAAGAGACATTCTGCGTTAGCCCTGCCCAAAATAAGAGAAATGTAATCTATCTATAAAATATCACTCAACACACGTTCTTAGATACCAAACATGATGTAGCCCAGAGGATAATTATGAGAAAATCAAGTTATCACAGTCTTGGAATCGTATTGGATTGAGCTTTTGAAACAAGGAACACGTGCTCTCCATCAAACAAAGGGGGAAGCTTGGAAAAAGGAAGGGATAAAACTTGAAGTTAAATGAGAGAAATGGAAGGAATTTAGTGGAGAGAGACAGGGGTGACTGGTGCCAAATTCACTCTCGGCTTACCTATTTCAGACGAATATTTGAGCTCCGAAATACCACGTCTCGGGCGTACGATCGTGAACTTGGGCCGCCACCGATACAGAAATACGATCAGGACATTCGCTGGAAGGGGTCTGCTGGCTTGCTGTTTCGATTGGCGTCGGAGTGGCGTCGGAGCCATAGGTCCCAAACCTGAAAGCGAATTCTTTGCCAGTAAACAGGTCAAAGGAATAGCAGTCTTAAAGATAATGAGCCTAAGGTTTAAGGTACTAGCTCCCCCCAAGTGGTTTATGCCCTAACATCTAATTCCTCCCTAAGCCTACTTTGAAAACATGACCTCAAAGGAGGGGGGAATCTAGGTGTGTTCTGGTAGCAGGGGGTTTTTAAGAGGGAGACCCATTGTCTACCCTGCCTGGGCATTTCCTGTAGGCCGCAGAGGCATGCGTTCTCTGTCCATATGAGTGAAAAACAACTGAGTTCCGCCATATTGGCGCCAGCTGTAAGCTAACTGAAATGATAATAATCCCTATAAGTTAGCTAGATAGCAGCTAAATAGGAGGGAGGAATGTATATCATGATAATATATATATATATATATATATATATATATATATATATATATATATATATATATATATATATATATATATATATATATATATATATATATATATATATATATATATGCCAAACTCTTAAGGAAACAACTAAAGAGAGATATCTGTTTATATATATTACAATAAAAAAAACTTGCTTTTCTTGAGTTCGGTCATTATTCAAAGAGAGGAGAGAGAGAGAGAGAGAGAGAGAGAGAGAGAGAGAGAGAGAGAGAGAGAGAGAGAGAGAACCCATTTACTTATAAAATACCTTTCATCTTTACTATACCAACACCACCAGAATATCTTAATAAAATAGCAGATTACTCTTTGTAAATCTCACTAATGTCTTGTAAATAAAAAGATGATACTATACCACTCTCGAAAAATGTTTAAATATATACATCTATTCTGATTTATATAGTAACTACAATTGAAACGAATAAAATACATTCTTATTTGGCTGCCTTTATATATATATATATATATATATATATATATATATATATATATATATATATATATATATATATATATATATATATATATATATATATATATATATATATATATATATATATATATATATATATATATATATATATATATATATATATATATATATATATATATATATATATATATATATATATATATATATATGTGTGTGTGTGTAATATATGTAGATTATATTATATATATAAATATATATATATATATGTATATATATGTGTATATATATATATATATATATTATATATATATTTAGTGTATATATATATATATATATATATATATATATATATATATATATATATATATATATATATATATATATATATATATATATATATATATATATATATATATCTTTATCAGCGAATAACAGGGAAAAAGATTATTTCAGTGATGTTGGCTAGGTAGTGTAAAGAGCTAAGTATATAACATCAGAGCTGTGAAGTCAAGTAAAGAGCAAGCTTATCAGGATAATGGAGGAACTGATATACCCTAGGCCTTAGGTGTATCAGAACTAGACCGGGACCGTTCATTAGCAGAGTAGATTTCAGGCAGTTTACCTATCAGTATGTTAAATATCCTTATATTTCCAACCAATGTTTTGCTTTCCTTGTGTAGCCAGATGCACAGAGGTGCTGGAAATGATGCTGTATTGTATTTTTGCTGATGATAAAACCTACGTTTGGAGGACTGCAGACAGATATTTGGACTTTCGAAGACAAAACGCACACAAAAAATGAAAAATAAGCTACTGTGAAAAGAAAAACGGTTCTGAAAACAGTGAAAAATAGTAAACAGACTCGGAGATGAAAAGAGGTGAAAAATAACAAATAACGTGATAAAAACGCGATTTAAATGAAAAAAAATCTTTTGCAGAAGTTTGCTGAAATCTAAAACTTTTCCTTATAAAATGGCTATTTGGAGCTGAAATCTAATTTTTTGGAAGAGCGGGAAAATATTTATTTCACTTCGCCTCCATATCAATATATCAGAACACGTATGTTTTTAGTGAATGTATGTGTGTGTGTGTGTGTGTGTGAGAGAGAGAGAGAGAGAGAGAGAGAGAGAGAGCGAGTTTTTGTAATCTGAAAACATTATAAAAAGTACGATGGTGTTTGGAAAGGTTGAGCTAGACAGTAAGTGAACTCCCCCTTGATTTCCCAGTTGAAAGTACTCACGAGAGCTGTCTCAAGCACTAATGTTCCTTTGAGCAAGACTCTGAAAAGTGTTAACCCTGTCCATTATCTTGATGAGTTTAAAATGAAATCCTCCTAACGGTATACGCACGTTCTCCATACCTACCCCATAAAACTAAAAGAAAATATTCCATTCCGTAAACACAAACACACACTCAATCTTTTAAATATATATATATATATATATATATATATATATATATATATATATATATATATATATATATATATATATATATATATATATATATATATATATATATATATATATATATATATATATATATATATATATATATATATATATATATATATATATATATATATATATATATATATATATATATATATATATATATATATATATATATATATATATATACATATATATATATATATATATATATATATATATATATATATATATATATATATATATATATATATATATATATATATATATATATATATATATATATATATATATATATATATATATATATATATATATATACACACATATATATATATATATATATATATATATATATATATATATATATATATATATATATATATATATATATATATATATAGCACGTGTTTCTCAGCAATAAATTTCTGACTCACATCGGAATCGAACCCTAGTCTCTCAAATAGCGTGCTCATGTAGTGATTAGTTCCATCTTATTCTCGGTGAATGGTAATGCGAATGAAATGCTGCCAATTGCCTCGCTGGTGGGTGGGGAAGTAGGATAAACCCTCTGGTATGTATAGGCGACAGATTGCCCATAAAAAAAAAGCCCAGGTTCTAACTCCTTTTATGTCATATGTGGGTCAATAGGTAGCACCCTGGCTTGTCATTTGAGAGACTGGGGTTCTATTCCGATGTGAGTCAGAAATATATGTCCGTGAAACACGTGGTAATGTGTTCATTTGTTCCATCATATTAAAATCGGAGAGCAGACACTAAAACCATTTTAAAGGGATAGCTGCTTTATCTTTTTACTCCACCCCAGACAAAATGTTTATTTCTCCTTTCTGACTTTCTTTAGATTCTTTTACTTCACAGATTCTCCTAAACATAGAAGATCTGTAAGATTCTGATAATTGCCTTAGAGAGGAATGAAAGCAAGAAGCAACATGAATAAGAACTGAAAACTAGAACGAAAGAGTTCAAGAGAAGCAAGTGAGAAAACATGACCACAAGTTTTAGAACAAACTGAAAGTACAGTTGAAGAACTGAAAGACCACTTGTCCCGACGCTGCACCAAACATCAAAATTCGAGAGTGCGTTTCGTCCTAGGGAAAGAACTCACATAAAAATACTTGTGTTTTGTTATTTTATGCTTCGATCCTGAGGAGAATATATTCGGAATTGGAATACAAAATTTTGTTTTCGTTCTGGAATTTGAAGTTGTTTTAACCTGGTTTACGTTTTTTTTTTTTTTTATAATGTGGCCCATTTTATTGTCGGAAATCTCGAATAACGAAAAGGCTGAGGGAAGAAAGAGTTCAACCTCCCAGGCGAACGTTTAATATTAATATGCAATCAATTTATATGAATTATTTGATCTATGTATGTCAAAGTATCAATGCATTTTAGTTCTGTTAATTAAGAATGAGAATTGGCATACCAGTTTTTCTGACCCATACTGAGGTGCATCATGAACCATATTTTGGTGTTGTATTTCTTAACAAATTCTATCGAATAATCATTTAACACACGACCACAAAGGCATTATATTACCAGATATTTTATTCACAATTCTGAAATATTTTTTTTATTATATTCAGTAAATTTCGATATTATAATACCTTATTTAGACGTGTTGAACACCTTTAACTCAAAATCGAATTCAAAGATAGAACCAAACTTTACAAAGATGTAAAGAATGGTCTTGAGGTGCCTTCGATTATTATATTCAGTAAATTTCGATGTTATAATACCTTATTTAGACGTGTTGAACACCTTTAACTCAAAATCGAATTCAAAGATAGAACCAAACTTTACAAAGATGTAAAGAATGGTCTTGAGGTGCCTTCGAAATTTAGGTTTTAGCAAAAACTAACGAAGAAATAAGTAAATAAATAACAAGAAATTAATCCCAATTAATAATGGTGACAGTATTACTAATTGTAGATGGTTTCCACCACTGGCTTTAGTAATATTGTTTTTTATTAGCGCCTTTACCCGATTTACTTGAAATAGATTTCATCACAAAGCAGCCTCTTACTTATGATAATTTAAATGGTAACCCTAACTCGAGCCATATTTGCATGCGCAAACGGGGCAGTAATGCTACAACTTCATCTTCATTCTATATTATTCATGTATTGCTGGGAGCAGGGTATCACTTCTACAAACCTGCAATGACCTTCTCAAAAACCTTAGAGGAGTATGAGGACGGCCTTAGTGCCTTTTCATGAGATTCTTTCGACAGAATCTTTTTCAAGGAACAGGAAATGTTTTATTCATTAATGAATCATGTCTCCTAATAAAGAAATTAGAAACTCCTGCAGCCCAACATTTATTATTATTATTATTATTATTATTATTATTATTATTATTATTATTATTATTATTATTACTATTATTATTATTATCGTAGTCGTTGTTCCTGGTGCCTTAGTGTTGTATTTGTTGATATTTGTGTTACTGTTGCCTCTATATTTTTTATTTCTAATAGAGAAGACTTCAGCCTTAGGAGTTTATCTTTTTCCCAAATCATTTACTGAATCAAACATTTCGCTGTCAACTACCAAAGTCTTGTATCTCTCTCTCTTATTAAGAAATAATACAAAATAATTATATACTAAGAGACCCGAGGGAATATTTCATCAATAACAACATTCTTAGGAAACTGAAATTTCGAAAAAGGAGATGATATTGAAGTCTCAACCACAGTCGGTTTTCATAACACCTGCTTTATTTGATGCCCAGCTCTGAGGCAATATCCTGATTACGTAACTATGAATTGCTTTAGAGAGATGGTTTATTTTTTGTTTTGTACATCTGACGAACACGTTTGGATAACATCCACGCAATATCCAGTGGAGCAGTTTCTCATTTTACCACATAGTTATGAATTCTTGTGATGCGACCTTTAAAATACAATGAAAACATTCATCATCGCCTGACATATTTTGAACTAAAAACAAAGAACTTCCAAAATGCGCTACAAGAGGGAGAAGCGATTTATGAACCTGGGTAATCCTAATGTTTACCGGTAACTCATCAGTAATGACGACGTTTATTGAAGGTGAAAAATAATGGCGCGGCTCACCAGCCTTTACTTTGAGATCCTCAGTCTCATTTCTGATACTTGTACTTCCTTCCTTGTTTCCATATTATATTCTTTACTTTATTGTTTTATCTATTTACCTTAAACTTCAAAGACGTGATGGTGAACTGGAAGACTGTACCTCTAGTGCCAGGCACCCCTGGCTCCCTTCGGGGAAAAGCTGTACGGTGTAAGGAAACAAAAGAAAGTAAAATGTCAAGGAACCTTGTTGGAGGATTTTTTCCATTTGCGGTCTTATAGAAATAGAAGAAAACAAAGAAATGGAGCGCAGGAAAAAACAAGAAAAGGAAAGAAATCGATACATGGAAGAGGGGAAGCAAATACGTATAAAATAAATCATGATCAGGAATAGAAAGAAATTAATCACATATAGAGAGGAAAAGATAAAGAATGCTGAAAAAAGCTAATGAGAAGAAAGATAAAATAAAAGTGATAATAAGACAAAAAACGACGTTAAACAAGACAAGAGAGTAATCGTAAAACCAAAATTGAAAACGGGGAGAGAAGTGCAAGCACTTTCCATTGCCTACCTGAACAACGCAACGGGCACTTCTTCCATGCATTCAATCAACGTGAAAAGTAATTAGGATTCCTTCGCATTTCTGCTCTCTCAGACGTGAAATATATTTTACGTAATATTAAGTGCATGCATAAACACGTACAAACGTTCGCACGCAGTCAATGGATCCCATACGGACGCATTAGCGTCTATTTGTGGATTTTAAATCCATTCGTGCAACTTCCATTATACAGAGGCATTCCTACCGATTTTCTCCGTACATGATAACTATGATTTCAGCGTTTAAGGCTTCTCTTTTGTTGTGACTTGATGTGCCCCAGGGAGTGTGATGTGGGATGATTTATGGTTCAGTCCGTCATAAGGATATGAGGATATGTTTATAGAATGATTCTATCTTTCACGAGACAAACTTTTAACTTTCCCTCTTTTTTTTCTGGTTGACAGCATAACAGTGGCATCTTCCCCGTATGTAGGGAATTATGAAAGGCAGAACAATTAGCGTTATGAAAGGTAAGGACAGAAAGGATTGATTAGATCTGAAGTTTCTTGTAACGAGGGTTACAAGGGGCGCCCTTTAATTTCATCTAAATTCAAACGGTTTTACTGTGGGAAATCGGGACAGAGAATATTTTCTTTAACCGAAGCAGATGTGGAAGGGAAGAAAAATTCTGTAATTTGATTTGAATCTGAACTGCATCTTGAAGCGAAGTTTCATGTAAAGGCATCTCCTCACGGAAAATTGTCTTGGCCTTTAGTCGGAATCACCATTCTTTCTGGGCGAAGCAGAGTTGCTAAAAAAGTTTCAAGGAATTTCGTAAGTTTCCAAACAATCTTGATAAACGACAGACAAACCAAAACTGAAATGAGCAAAGGGATTCTTCTGTGAAATATGAGCAGCCTGACGGGTGTCTGTCTGAAGGCGATTTAGTTCCGGTATTATCGTGATCTGTAATATTATCAATCTCAAACGTATGAACCTGCTAAAACTTTGATTTCTGGGTTATTACCAGCCAAAGAAATTTAAACAAGAAAGTAAAAATCCAACTCTGAAATTTCCAGAATTTTCACATTACAAATAGACAATCGGACAAATGAAAATCTGTCAAACGATAGTTTAGTTTTCTTACTAACTGTAAAATTTAAACCACAAAAATTTAGTTAAAAAAAAGTATCTTTTGAAATTAAAAATAGTCTCCTCAAGCACTGCCATTAATTGACTGTATGGAATATATAAAAAAAAATCAGGCCAGAATGGAAAGACTATTTTTGTAAGTAAATTGAAAATGAAATTTACTTTAACCCTAGGAAATAATAATTAAATAAAAACGAGCTTCAACTAGAAGTTACAAATCTTCTTTTGTGTTAATGGGAATGAACACACGGAAGTACCTGATTAATAGGGAGCTTGTATAGGAATAAATCTTGTGTAACGAGTAGACTGTCAGCTCTACTTATGAACCCGGATTGTATGCATACTCACACTCAATTTCAATTGTGGAGGAGCACTATATGCCATTGATATATTAGTATATTCAGTACTGATCCATACAATTAGTTACGTGTAATAATTTTATGAGTTTCCGGAAAGCGAATAGTATGTAAATTATGTACAGAAATTAAAACTGTATTCATTTTAATACTCAGCATACCTATATACTGTAAATAGTTCTCATTTTATTTAATATATAAAAATAATATGAATCTTACAATTTGTGTTATGTAAAGCATCAAGATATAAAAAAAAAAAAAGAAACAAGAGATGCTGCAGTCTTCATCAAAGGGTAGCTAAGTGCTCTTTAAGGGACGGATTACACAACGTACTACTAAGAAGAAAAGCTTTAAACATAAAATCTACCCAGGATTCCCTCCGCCTCCCCCTTCTCTCTGTCTCTCTCTATCTCTCTCTCTCTCATTAGGTGAGCGTAAAATTTTCTCTTACAATTACATAGCCCCTAGTTTATCGCAAAAAAAAAGAAATAAATGATGTTTTTAGTTTTCTGTAAAAGAAAACAAATGGGATAGCTTTGTCTGTCCGTCAGCACTTTTTCTGTCTCCCTTGTTGGTGCCAACAACACAGGCCACCACCGGGCTGTGGCTGAGAGCTTCATACAGCATTATAAGCCGTACAGAAAACTCGATTGCGCCGAAGAAACTTCGGCGCATTTTTTACTTGTTATAACTTAAATTCCCCTCTTAAAAGCAGGAAGTTTTGGGAAACAGTCTTGTGAGTCTGTCAGTGAAGTTCTTTTTGTCAACAGGCTTTGTTTATTCCTATATTGACCAATGGATTCTACCCAGACAAGTTGTGAGTTTTGTTGACGTTTTATAACGATTCAATAGTTTTTGTTTTAGTTTTTTCATGTTTCTGAGAGATCCCAACAAAGGTAGTTTGGATATTCCAATCAATAAAATGTTTACTATGATGCAATATTCCTTAGAAATTACTTTATATAATTCCAATCTACGTCAACCTGCTTTGAGATAATAAATACTGCATTTTCATCAGTTCCAAGCTTCCATTTCTTAGAGAGAACCGGCAGTCGTCGGTAGAAATCGTTAATGAACGAGGATGTGATTGATAAGTGAAGTAGTCTTCAATAATCAAGAAATGCTTAAAAATTCTGGAGTGTTCACTTTGTAATCATGACCGTAATAATACAAGGCATCTTACATTTGTTTTATTAGTTTCAATTCACACTTATCGTTATTACAGTAAGAAAAGAGCAATATTTTAAAATGTATTTTTGTGATATCGATCGGGGTAGCAACACAGCAATGTTTTGATTATACCATTGGCTGAATATCCACCTATAAAACTGCTCCCCATTAGGCATCTTTACTGGATCTTCTTAAGGTGTAGATCATTATACACACACACACACACACACATACACACACACACACACACACACACACACACATACACACACACACACATATATATATATATATATATATATATATATATATATATATATATATATATATATATATATATATATATATATATATATATATATATATATATGTGTGTGTGTGTGTGTGTGTGTGTATATATATATATATATATATATATATATATATATATATATATATATATATATATATATATATATATATATATATATATATATATATATATATATATATATATACATGTAGAATCTACTGGTCACTTTTACTAGATACATATGTAATTGTAATAGCTTGGATGTCCGGTCGCAATGCCCTTAACCATTCTCAAGGATTCTTCGCCTGACTTTTTGGATAACATGCTTGTCACTAAAGCCGTAAAGATCCAAGTGCAAGAAACTGAAGTGGCTTGGATATCTGGTCGCGGGAAACGAACCCGTGTCACCATAATCACAAGGAGGTCACGTTGCCGACCTGACCACAAGAACCACCTTGTGATTATGGTGACATGGGTCCGTTTCCCAGTCCGACATCCAAACCACTTCAATTTCTTGCACTTTGATCTTTACGGCTTTGTAGTAACAAGCATATCCAAAAAGCGCGAAGAATTGAGAAGTTAAGAGGGCATTGTATATATTATAATTAATATATATATATATATATATATATATATATATATATATATATATATATATATATATATATATATATATATATATATATATATGTGTGTGTGTGTGTGTGTGTGTGTGTGTGTGTGTGTGCATGTATATATAATTTTTTTATTTATAAATGTGTAAGTGCGTATGTGCCTGTGTGCACATGTATACAGCTAATAGCTAGGCTTGCATGCTTGCAACCTTGAAGGAAACTGTTTCTCAAAAATACTGAAAAATAAATGCTTATGCTGCTGACATTTCTTAGTGAGTGTTTACGCTATTCCGGAAGGCGGAGGTGGAAAGGAAATGTAAACAAGAATATTGGCCAAGGATTTGTTTTGAAGGATAAAAAAAAAAGTAATCGATAAATGGCGGTGGGTGAAAAATATGCAATCAGTTGTACGCGGTCATAAAATAAAAAAGGAAATTTTGGTGGTGGAAAAGAATAGTAAATTCGTGTCACAAGAAAATTTCAAATACAAAATGGAATGAAAAATAATAGAATGGAAAATGCATATTGTCGTCGGAGAATTATGACAAAGGTACGTTACGAAGTGAAGAAATTAAAAAGGTGCTGATTAAGGGAATATGAAAGGTACTGTTATAAGAGAAAGTTTGCAAGTTGTAAATGGAAACAGTTAGGAAAGATAAATTTTGAGTGAAGAAGAATAGTACTAAGAAGAAAACGAAAGAATAATAATGGGATTCAGATAAAACATCCATGAAAAGCTAGAACACATTATGGTTATTATCAAAATATGCTCACATTTATATATCACAATCCAAAAATTACTTCATAGAAAATTATGTCCCCTTGAGAAAGAAGATAAATATTTATCATACTTATATGCAGAAATATATGAGTGAAAAAAGTAAATAGAGATAAAATAAGAAAAAAAAATATTTTCACAACAGTTAAAGAGTAATTGATCAAAACTAACCACATTTCAAAATAGGTTTATCCCCTCTCTTGAACTCTCGAACATCATCACCGGTGACGCTGCCATATTCTCTTCAAAAGGAATGGACAGTATGACGTTATGGCCCATCACAGTGATGGGAAAACTTTTATTCTAAATGGACATTGTTAAAGGTGGCAGCGGAAGTTCACTGTTAAACTAGAGTTAAATGTAAAGTTCATGCAATGAGGTGTCACTTCGGCAAATACTCCCTGCAAAATGAATAGCTGAGGACCAGGTTCTCAAACGCGAGAATGGCATTTCCCTCCAGAAATAAGTCGTGGAAGATGGCTAAGAGAGAGTTGTTGCTGTGACTGTTTAGAATTGGTTGGAAAAGGAAAGCACCAAATCAGGTCTTTTATAATTGGACCATAAGTTACAAGGGGACATTGACATCAGAAGACTGCTTCAATATTGGCAAGGCAAAGGATCTTGAACAATTTTACCCGTAGATAAAGGAATCATTATGAACAACTCTTAGCTTAATATATCATTTGTCGGCAACAGCAAATTCTCCTCTGATTTTGATGATAGGTTGCGTCCCTTGGTCGGGGCGTATTTCTCTATCGCCTAATCAATCATTTTTTTTTAGTCCGGTTTTAAACCTGACCGAGTGCTATATTTCTTTCTGATAAATCTGGATGGCTCTCACTTTGCAATATCGAGAGGGTATAATATAATAAGTCCAACAATAAAAAGAATACTAAAATGTCCTGGAGAGCTAACCTGTAGACAACGAGACAATGTGTCTATGTTTACCGAAGGGACATTAACAAAAACATTGATCGGGGTGGGTGGAAAGGGGACGCTTTGGAGGTCTTTCTTCCGTTTTTTTACGAAAAAAAGAAGGGTTTTTCGGCCTTGGTGATTATACCTCTCATAAAAGGCAATGTGTTAATAGTTTCTCTACGTAATACCCGGCGTGTAAGCCGGATAGTATTGTGTAATTGCAGATATATTAATCTACATTCTACTCCAATCAGTACCTATGAAATTTTTCAGGTTACAATTTCTCGAAGCCTATTGACCCTGGGCAATGGGTAATAGAGTGCCGTGAATGTGTTAATGCTTGGCCCTCCCTTTACCGCAAAAATGTAATCAGACTAACCTTCAACCGTCGTGCCAGTGACACTGGCACCTAACGAGACCTCTGCTCGGCACACAAGTGCCTCGACTTTATACAGTACCAATCGAACCGTTCCGACGTCGATTCTGTTATACAGTCTATCATTGCAGCCTTCTCTGATGAGTAAGTTAACGCTGCCTATACAAAATGCAAACACCCGATACCGGAAACCATTCTCCAGGAGCGATCCGCGAATAGCTTATCTTCTCACAAGAAAATATCATATATCACGAAGTGGCTAAGGACCTGCTCGGTGGAAATCTACGCCGATGACCTGTTTCAATCTGTCTCCAAAGAGGCCTGCTGATCTAAGCCTACCTGCAGTGTACCATACAGCAGAAAATGCCTTCCAAACAGGAAAATCCCTCTCAGAATAAATTGACCTCAGAAAAATTGAGGAAGCTCATGAAACATTTTCACGGATCAGGGACGTGATCAAAGGATTACGGGAATCATTCGACAGTCTTAAAACTGTGGAAACAAATACCAACCTTTCACAGATCTGGAATGCGATCAAAGGAGTGCAGGAATTATTAGACAACCGTACAGCAAGCCACCAGGCTCCTTTGAATGAGGCATCTATTGTTTCCTTGCCTCCCAACAACACGAGAGAAGTGAGGATGCGATGCGAAGTTGAGATGGCCACACCCTCCCAAGTGGGAACCACCTTCTCTCCCTCAGGTGAAGTGCCCGCATCACCTGTAGACCTATCGGAGGAGACCAATGGACTCCCGACCTCCTCTCCCTCCCCAGTGCCTCCTGTGGAAGACAGATCTTCAGTGACGATCACCAGCCCTCGTAGGTTTCTGACCCTATCTCCCTGCAACCCCCTGTCGTGGATGAGGATGAGAATGATCATGAGGGGATTGGGGTCTGGCAGACACAGGCAAGTAGAAAAAAAGAAAAGAACCTCTCGAATTCATGCTAGACTGAAGCCCAACAGTTGTGAATCACCTCGGCTGAAACCTGAGAAGAGATGTCACGCTGTGATTCACAATTTGCGCTAATCGGCGAGGATAGACACCACAGTAGAGTCAAGTTTCTCACGTACTCCGTCCTTCTTATCTCCACGAACTCCCATGCAAAATTAAACATAAAGTGACCTACATGATTACCTGACTATTTCAACATGTCAATGTTCTCAAAGGTAAGAATTTTGGTCTTAATATAAAAATCTCAAGACATAACCTAATCCGGGACCAACCCAAGGGGAACTTACCGACACTCCAAGCGGGGGTTTAGGCGCAGGCTCACCTTCTACCAAAACGGCCAGCCAACCTCCCACGGTGAGTGACAGCCCACCCCCGATGTCCAACCCCCCATGGATACATTAGATATAATCTCTTGGAATATTTTTGGCTTCAAACGGAACATTCCTCTCCTAAACATATTCTGCAAAAACTTCAAACGACATCATTGCATTATGAGAAACGCTCCTCTGGCCTCATGACTTTGCCATCTGCAATACAGTGCATGAAGACTTCAGAGCTTTCTCGGCCTCATTGATGCAAGTTACAGATCACATCGTAGCCGGTCGTCTGAAAGGGGCCCTTTCTCTCCTGTGGCACAGATCGTTAGACAATAGGGTGAATGTGATAACCTACAGGAGTGATAGATTGTTGGGCTTCCAATGACAGTAGGGGATTCTAAGATCCTAATAATTAATGTTTATATGCGCTGGGAAAAGAACAATTATTTTGATCGATACTGCATGATCCTAGGTGAGTTACACAGCATTATTCACGATTCTAATGCTGATCATATTTGTATAATCGGGGACCTTAATTCTCACCCCACACTGCAATTTTATAAGGAATTTACTTGCTTCTGTCAAAATCATGCTCTCCAAATTAGCGATGTAATGCTCCTCCCTCCCTCCTCCTATATCTATGTACAAAATAGAACGCACACAATTACAACCTCCTGGCTGGACCACTGCATTACGTCCCCACAACTTAAAAATTTTATTGCGACCTGCAACATTCGCTATGATCTTGCAATGGGCTATGATGATATCCCCTTACAGGTGTCATTCAGTAACCCATCCCAGATCGCCCACTGCTGTTAAGTGGGAATTTAAAAACCAGCAGAAAGCCAGATCCTTTAGGGAAACCACGGAAACTAGGCTTCAGTTAACAGTTCAACCAGCAGAGGCCTTACTGTGCTCTAATCCAAAATGTAGAAATGACTACCACAGGAGAGATCTGAAAAAATTTTATTCGAATATAATTTCCGCTATGCTTGCCTCCGGCAGGGATACCTTTAGATTTCAAGGTATCTCTTGTAATATACCTGGTTGGAATGATTTGGTTAAAGATCTGTATACACATTCAAGAGAATTTTTTTACTGTGGCGGTAAAATGGTAGCCCGAGGGAAGGAAAGTTTGCACTGCTAATGAGACAGGCGAGAGTGTAGTTCCAACTTGCCCGTTAAGCACAGCAGGCTGAATGAAAAGCAACTAAGAGCTGATGTTTGTCTAGAGAATTAGAATCTGGCGATTACCCTCATCTTTGGAAAGACAATCAATCCCTAAACCGCAAAAGTAAAAAGCTATCACAGAAAGTAGGAGAAGCCGTTGGTGACGAGGCTATTACAAAAATGTGGGGCGATCACTTCTGCACTGTCCTAAATTGCACAAATGACCCAGACTCCCGGAAGAATGTAGATAATCTTACTGATAACATTCAGTTCCATTTCGGTAGGTAACATCAGCAATGCTATAAACAACCTACCTATTAATAAATCACCCTGCTGCGATGGTCTACCTGCTGAAGCTTTCAAGTTCTGCCATCTGACAATTTACATTTTGCTAGCTGCTCTATTCAATGCTTGTATAATTCACCAGTTTCTTCCAGACTCCCTACTCTTAGTTCACTCAATACCAGTAATGAAAAACAAGCTAAAGGATGCAGCTGACCCTGGCAATTATCACCAAATTGCAATTACAACAATTGCGTTAAAGACACTTGAGTCTGTTCTTTTGGCGAGACTTCTCCCCTTTCTACACACTACTGACAACCAGTTCGGCTTTAAAGCAAACCACTCAACCGACACCCGCAACTACATCCTGAAAGAATTGCTGAACTATTACCTATCATCAGCCTCTCCTCTTTTCCTATGTTTTGTAGATGTGAGAAAAGCATTTGACAGAGTAAACTACCTCCAGCTCTTCCTGAAGCTGCACAAGCAAGGCACACCTCTATATCTAACTGGCATTTTATGTCGTTGGTTCTCCACACAGCAATTCTGTGTCAAATGGGGTAACGTATTGTCGTACACCTTTGGCTCCCTAAACGGGCTCCGGCAAGGGGCCATTCTCTCTCCATACCTGTTTAATACGTACATAGATGCCCTGAATGTCAAACTGAACTCACTCCCAATTAGATGCACTATCAACGAAACAACAATAAACAACCTCTGTTACGCCGACGATATGGTTCTGATTTCCCCATCAGTGCAAGGTCTACACCGACTCATCGACACCTACCGCCAATATGCAGAGGAACTTGATATCCTACACAACGAAATCAAAACCCAGTGTATGTCGCTGCTCTCGAGATCGCGTAAGCATAATGTAGAACCACAAGTTTTCCTCGGAAATCATCGTCTGGATATCATGCATGAAATTCCGTATTTGGGCCACATTGTCACGGACGACCTAAAAGATACAGCAGACATAGAATAGAGGCGTCGTAAACTATGTGCAACTGGCAACATGATTGCAAGAGGGTTTGTCTTCTGTCACCGACGCACGAAACTGCTGCTCTTCCGCTCGTACTGTTACAGTATATATGGGTGTTCATTTTGGACGAACTGTACCGGAGAGACCATGAGACGTATCATTGTTGTTCACAATGACATTTTAAGACGCCTCACAAACACTCCACACTATCACTCCGCCACGCAGATGTTTATAGAAAACCGCCTGGATAATTTAAAAATCATTGTTAGGCGGACAGCGTCCAGTCTGATCACCCGACTGAGAAACAGCAGCAATTCGCTCCTACAAAGCATCCTAAGCAGTGAGGCAAGAAGATCTAAATTGAGGGAAAGATGGAATAATGAGACATCTGTTCCTCAAATGACTTATTCTCAATTTTTGCAATTATGAAATGTCATCTGCATTATTATTATTATTATTATTATTATTATTATTATTATTATTATTATTATTATTATTATTATTATTATTATTATTATTTCTATGTTTATTGTTATTATTGGTATTTTCCATTTTTTTATTATTATTACTGTGATTAATATCATTGCAGAGTTTTGCTATTTTCAGTTTTGTATTTAGCCTCCTGGACCTGACTTCTGTAACCACCTAAGGTCCCTACTTGAAAGTTAATTGTATGGAATTTTTTTTACTATTCTCAATATTATTATTGTCATTACCATTATTGTGAATATTATTTTTTATACTTCTTCAGCAACTATGTGGGTATTGCCGATTTATCATTTTTGTATAAAGTTATCTCATGTATCTAGATTGTTTATGTTATTGTCTCTACTTTGCATATTCCATGTATGTGGCCTTGAGCTGAAATTAAATCTATTATTATTATTATTATTATTATTATTATTATTATTATTATTATTATTATTATTATTATTATTATTATACTTTGATCATGAATGCAAAGAAAAAATTAAAACAAACATAAAGTCATGGAAAACAAATTATCGAAGTTTATTGATAATTATGACTACGCATGATGCACGTCCTATTGTGCATTTCAACTTCCAGACCACCATTCTTTCATTGAGAGAGAGAGAGAGAGAGAGAGAGAGAGAGAGAGAGAGAGGATAATTATATAAAAAACTATGGTTTTATTTGTTTTTAATTCCCCTGACTTCAAAGCACACACCATATATGCAATATATTCTATTATGTAACCTATAGTCCTTTAGACCCTTGCTACTTGCACCAGTCACCTGACGTGTGAGAAGTAGATTATGAGAAATATGTTTTTTCTTGATTTATCGACTTTGTGGCCCCTG
This sequence comes from Macrobrachium rosenbergii, assembly GCF_040412425.1. Classification (NCBI taxonomy): domain Eukaryota; kingdom Metazoa; phylum Arthropoda; class Malacostraca; order Decapoda; family Palaemonidae; genus Macrobrachium; species Macrobrachium rosenbergii. The sequence continues at coordinate 27,977,970 of NC_089786.1, forward strand.
ACGACTCGATTACATGTGTTGGAGGTTTGTACAAGGACGGGAGCCTTCCCGAATGTACATCCAACACTCCCCTTTTGTCAGAAAATAGGAAGAACCAGTTATCTTCAGTAGTAAGTTTAAGATCCCGTAACACAAAATATTGTGCAGAGCAGAGTAATAATAAGATTGTTTTTCAAACAAAGAATGTATCTTTAAATATCTATTCTTCAAGAAGTATGTGCTGCAAAAAATTTATTCCATTTATAAAGAGGATAATACAGTAATGGAATCATATATAATTCATATTTCTTAATTGGCTATTTCTTCAAAAGTAATAAAACAAAGTTTGGTGAAGTTCACATTATCTTGCTGACCGTTAATTTCAGTAATCTACAGAACTAAAATTTTGTTTAGCAAATAAAAAGTAATTGCCATGTACTCTTTATTGACACTGAACCCCTGCACTGTAATCTTGTACTGCAAAAAGATTTGCAGATGAATGGAAAATGATCGGACGATGGCCAGGGAACAAACGAAAGTAACGCCGACCACCTCCCCTGAATGTCAGTGGGCTTGCTGGACTTCACCTGCTCTAAAATGAAAAGAAGAAATTATCTCCTGATAAAATTCTCAACTCAGTGTCACTGGAAACAGTAGGAGAACTGCTTCGGTGCTTTTATCTCTTTTTCTCTCTCTCTCTTATCTCACTTTTATTATCTTATATATATATATATATATATATATATATATATATATATATATATATATATATATATATATATATATATATATATATATATATATATATATATATATATATATATAAAGTACCTTTAAGCTAAAAGTGTCGTTTAATAAGTAAACCACGCTACTTCAGGAATACCTCCGCAGAGTACTGTGTCGAGTGTTCATGACACTTTGGTACCAATTCATTTGTCTTTATAATTCCCTTTGTTGATATTCCCGAAGTAGCGTGAATTGGATATTAACGACATTTATAGCTTAATGATTGCATATAAATCACGGAGATGTGATAAAAAATTCATAAATATATATATATATATATATATATATATATATATATATATATATATATATATATATATATATATATATATATATATATATATATATATATATATATATATATATATATATATATATATGGATTGCACTGCTTTCAGAAGCAAGGAATAAGTGATGTGCCATAACTGAAATTTTGCCGATTAATTGTTATTGGATTTTTGGTCAATTAAACCGTTGTAATAATCAGCCATTCTTGCTTTTTGTTATTGTTATTCTTGATGTGGAAGAATGCTAGAGCAAGACAACCACTGCAGCCAGGGGAATTAAGAAAATGTATGGGATTCAGAATGTAAATAATACGAAGAATATTTTCTAGGCCGATAGTAATAGTAATCTGACCTTCTTCTTAGTGCTTAAATGTGATATATGCAATTGGAAATTACTTTTGGATTAACCCATGGGCATAACTCCACATCTGTACAAGGATGTCAAAGTTGAAGAGACACTCCTTTACGCCCTCTGAGTGTGAGAAAATATGTGTTTAAACGATATTTGAAACAAGAATCAACATATTCAATTAATAATGATTACTGTTATCTTAACCTAATTTTCCAATAATTAAATTTAGAAATCAAGATTTCAGGGTACAGTTCATTTCTTAGGGATAGGAAAAGTTAGCTAATTTTGCCATGATATGTTTGAAACATGAAATCATTCTTTGAACTGACATTCTGTGGGCTGGTAAATCAGAATAACATGTGTCACTGTAAAAAAACATTTGTTTGTAAAATTCTTTTATTGGTTGAACACAGAACCTAAGCGACTGCTTGTGTCAACTTATTTAACCTTCTGCTCGCATACGCTGTAAAATTTAAAAATTTAAATACCTTGGTAATTGGACACCGTTGCAGAAACAGCAAATGACACACACACACACACACACACACACACACACACACACACACACATATATATATATATATATATATATATATATATATATATATATATATATATATATATATATATATATATATATATATATATATATATATATATATATATATATATATATATATTTTTTTTTTTTTTTTTTTTTTTTTTTTTTTACTCGAAAGCTATAAGGTGTCCATTCTGGACGTGTCTAAAATAGAGAGCGAGAGAAAATAAAAGATCATGGAACACCCTTCGTGTATTTGAGGATTTTCGTTCCCTGTTCACATAAAAGGGGAATTCAGGTTCCTAGAAACTTTCAAGACTTATGAAATCATGACTATAATTCCTGCTCCTTCACATGTTGGAGTTACGGTGACACGATGATTAAAGAAACAGTATGAAGGTACAGGATGCTGACGGCTTGTTTACATCTGGAATGGTAATTAAAAGTAGAAGCTACAGTAAAATTGGTCGAAATCTGTCATCTTATTCCTAGCAATAGTCGTCCGCATTTTTATATGGCAATATATAATTGCACTGTAAATAATAGGCGGCTCATTAATCGGTTTCTGCCAATATGGCAGGGTCGATAAATCGTTAATCGTCAATCAGACTATCTAGATTTATTACTATCATAAACTGGGTCCTTTAAAAAACAGTAAACTCCAGCGCCTCTCAAAATACGTAATATTGGCCACCTATGGCAAGGACTTCTTCTTGTTTATCAGCCATTTAGCATTCCTGTTAACTAGAACTCATAAGAATTAATCAAACCTGTAAATTAATTCTCGAAAAAACATTAATTTCTCAAAAAAGAAAAATCTGGAATCACGAAAACAAGGTACTTTTTAGGGTAACGTTGTTTCGAACTCGTGGATAGGAAAGTGTAAATCAGTGAATAATGCATACCACATCTGAGTAGAAACTCGTAAACTTCGTTAAGAAAATAATTCTAATGTTAATCTCGATCGGAGCGAAAATAATTCGAGTGCTGAGTAAGCGTAGGAGCGAATGCTCAGTGTGGTTCGTCTCCCACTAAGGTTTTGCGAGGTAGTATTTGAGTTATCTTTTGCATGTGTTAGCTCAGTTAGGTGTTAGCTCAGTTAGGAAGTTAGCTAGTGTGCGATCCGTGAACAGCTACCATCGAGAGAAAAGTGCACGTTTATCTCTGTGTGAAATTGAAAAATTCACGTTATTATTCACTGTGTTAGCAACCTACCACGGTTGGCAATCTCTCCCCTGTCTGCTAGCAGCCTACTGAACAAGTCAGAAAACCCAACACCGCTGCCGCAAATGACGAGATTGTTTATAAACAAAGCACTGCCTTCTTGAATTTGACCCCGTCAAATGCCTCACTGGACTGTCATATTACATATACTCACTTTTATCTTTTGCGCAAAATAGATATCACTCTTTGGGGAATTCATTTTTATAATTCTTACAATTTAGTGACAAGTACACACTTTTATCATTATTATTATTGTTTCTCTTTAGACTGAAGTCATTTTTGCATATTTTAAATAAACTGAAGTCATTTTTGCATATTTTAAATAAACGCAAACACATGTACTTCTCCCTTAGCTCTACTATTATCTTTTACAGTTCCTCGTTGGGCGAGCGGGTTCCATTCTCAGCTACCACTCTGTTGGTCGCGAGTTCGAATCTCCGACCGGCCAATGAAGAATAAGAGGAATTTATTTCTGGTAATAGAAATTCATTTCTCGCTATAATGTGGTTCGGATTCCACAATAAGCTGTAGGTCGCGCTGCTAGGTAACCAATTGGTTCTTAGCCACGTAAAATAAGTCTAATCCTTCAGGCCAGCCCTAGGAGAGCTGTTAATCAGCTCAGTGGTCTGGTTAAACTAAGATATTTTTTTATTATCTTTTACTGGTCATTCTTAAGCTACATTTTGTTTATTTCATTCGAGATTGTTTTTTTTTTTTTAACTATTCCTTGTTACACATATTGTAGAACATAATAATTAGCCTTGTTATATGATTTGATTAAATACGACCACTGCCCTTTTAAACTAATTGAGTCATTCGAATTAGCAAACATTAATTTTACATGTCAGATATTAATTTCTGGAATTATGTCTTTTGATAAAAGTCAATGTTCCTGCGAGTGTTGATTTCTGCTACGGTTTGGATAAGTGAATGCAACTATTGCTTGGATAAAGCAAACCCTTTTAATGTACTAGGCAGTACTGTCCTGGGATTTCTAATTTTATATATCCCCAATGGGGAGATTTACGACCCCATTCGTAGCGTGTACTTTCTAATGCGCTTCTTGTGCTAATTCTATATTTTTTTGTGTGTTCCACCTTTGCTCCATGTATTACCATTGTGTCTGTGGGCAAGTTGCGCACTTCATATTTCAAATCCATAAGTGCGTTGTGATTTGCTGACACATAGCCAGACACCAGTAGAAGTTAGGGTATCTTGATTGCCGTGCCAGAATTGCACATATGTTATTCTGCAACCAAAACTGGACACTAAGTGGAAATTGTTTCCATTTTTTTAGGATATGCTGTGGTGAATGTCAGTTTTAACACGTAGGGTCCCACATGGACCCACACACCGTCCAATGTCATGCATCCTTTGTACATATATTATCATTCATATTAATATTATGTTAAATGTATCATTGTTAGCACGAGCATTATAATGTCAGCATTCCAGCTATATGTATCATAACTTCATTCATATCTTATATATTGATTTATGTACACCTCAACAAACACAGTTGATTGTACTCTGACCTCTGTTTTGTTCACCTTGTGCCAGGCACTATATTTCCACTGAATAAAGTCGTAAATTTGTAGATGCAGCCTCTTACTCACGTCTATTGGTGACCACTGGAACTGCGGGAATGCATAGATGGTGCCAAATAACTCAGTTCAACAATAAATGCATAATTACGTTAACACTTGATGCTCCAACACAAATTACTGAAGGTGATAGCACAATGGAAATAGAAATAAATCAGACAGAGAAATAACAGGATTGTGACTGACTAAGAAACCTTATTTCGGTACATTACCTTCGTCATGATGACGATGTCCTCGTTCAATAGGGCGCCGATGCTGGAGGAGGGAAATAATGGTATGCCATGACAAAAGTGTACTAGATCGAGTCTCAGGGTTGAACAGGTGGAGGGTACAAGCGACAGGCAAAGTTAAGGACTTCTGTCCTTGGTGGAGTTTTGAGCGCTTCTCTCTCTGACTGCTGTTGCATGGTCTATTTATAACCTCAGGAATTACGTCTTGGCATCCAGGAAGGTGGCGCAAAGGTCAATCCCTGCCTCGTTTCTATGGCAAACACATGGGCACTCAGTTGGGCCTTGTGGAGAGGTCACCATCTTCGAGTGGCATGGCACCAGCTTTCTCTTTTCTGGCTCCTCCCTTGCCCATCTGGCAGTCATTTGAACAGAGAGAGGATTAGGCTTAACCGTCGAGGAGGTGGAGGAGAGAATTGATGAAGAGGTGAAAGTAACCCACAGTTCCTTCTATTTACAGAAATCATAAAATGAATTGCATTCTCTATTTGTTACATTATTGTGGTAAAACGGGTGAGGTTGCTTGAAAAGAAGTTTCCTTCTTTGCAATATATATAGCCTCTTCCACTTTGATGTGTTTCTTGACGCCCTGTTAATTCAGTTGATGTACAGAACTAAAAGCCTCTGACTTCAAAAGACACTTATAAAGTGCAATATCATGACCAATACGATTTTTTGAAAAATATTCTAACGAAGTTTTTTGGACTAGTGGAATCTCTGAGAATCGTTTTGATATAGTTAAGTATTTATATTTTTATCACTTAATGTATCCATATATCAAATAAATCAAATGAAACGATTCTAATTTTCTAATCAGCTCGAGAAACAAGACTAAATCTGGCTTCACGCGGGAACGTTGTTTGTCATTTTATAGCATGTTTTCGTAAACCTTTTAACAAAGTATCCTAGGTCTTTTATTTTCTATTAGTACTAAATCTGTGTCAAGATCATGTACGATCTCCAGGTAGTCACCTATATAGAAAAAAAAATATTTGCTCTATAGTGAAAGATTCGGTAAAAGAAAAAAAAAGGAGTGGAAAGTTATCGAAATACGTTTCTCTTTTGCATCGTCTTAACTCTGATTCCTCTTGAGCAAGTACGTTCCCTCTCACAGTCCTCTGAGAAAGAGATGTTTTGATAAGACTTACAGAAAAAAAAACATATACAGGAATATATGAATATATGGGGTTATTTATTTATTTCTCAAATCTTTAAAGCTTCTGATATGTTCTATTTGAGAAGGGTTTTGCGTAGAAACTAAAAAAAAAAAAGTGTAAAAAAATCAGGAAACACAAGATGTAGAGAAAAAGACGAATAAGAGAGAGAGAGAGAGAGAGAGAGAGAGAGAGAGAGAGAGAGAGGGGGGGAGGGGTGCTTAAGGGATGTAGAACAGCAAAGAATATTACATCAACAAGAGTAATTGAGAGTTTTAAGAAAAGTAAAGGAAAAGTTAATATAGATGGACCAATAGATAGAAATTAAAGGAGGGGAAGAAAGAAGAGAGAAGACAGAGAAAGGAAAGGACAAAGGGAGAATGTCATAAATCTCTTTCTTGATACAATGGTGTAATATTTCTGGAACTTAATTTACCTAATGGTTCGCTTTCTTCTCACGCTCACATGTCCGGAGCTCTTATCTGTCGTCGCTTTTGTTGCTTAACCATCACTTGATTGAATTTCTAAACAACTACAAAGGAACGAGACAGACTGACAGACAAATAGACAAACAGATTAGGGATAACATTTCATGATAAAGTATCGTACATAAATATTTAAACTAAACGCAACAGGTAACAATTTATAGATATTTTTTAGGTCAGATTACCTGCCTGATTTTCAGCTGGTATTATGCCATAACAGATGGTAGGGAAATAAGGGGTGGAAGAGTCTGGGGTGGTCCTCTGAATTCATCCAGTCAAATGAGACTATTTCAGACAACGGTCATCTAATAGTGTTGTTGACACTGGTGCTTCAGAGATAAAGAGATGTTCCAAAGCTGTTATCAAATACCATATTTCTCAGCATGAAATTCTGTTAATTATTGAATAATGCACATTCATGAATAAATTTAATGATGAGTTCACAATTGCTTGCCTTTGTTTACTCAGATTTCATAATCATTTTGTTTTCTTTCTCATATGGAAGTTTCATTAGGGTAAATATTGCTCAGCAAATTGAGGGTCTCTGTTTGGGTTGTATCATTTTGATCTTTGCTTATTTTAATAATAAAGATAATATTCTGACACATATCTTCACGAATCTATTGGCTATGTTCTCCGCAAAACTCCTACATTTCCTTCTTATTGATAATTTCAGTTTCAATTTGTTTTTATTCAGTTGCCATTAACCAGTAATTTTCGTTTTACCTAAGACCTAATGACGTAAACTTTCAGATTGTCTCACTACTGCTAATATTGTTCCCAAAAATTATTATTATATTAATAATTATGAATGTTATAGACAAAACTACGTTTTAAATCAAGTTTTTCACTGTTGTTACTTTCGAAAAATAATTATATCCTGAATGAATAAAGACAACCAATTACTCTCTCTCTCTCTCTCTCTCTCTCTCTCTCTCTCTCTCTCTCTCTCTCTCTCTCTCTCTCTTTTTTTTACAATTTGGAAAAAACTTATGGAAATCTCAAGTGTGTATACTAGTGAAAAAATTTAGCCAATTTTTGAAAACTCTCTCTCTCAGGTTAAAAACGATAGGGAACTCTCTCTCTCAAACGTCTCTCTCCATTCTCTAATCCATACAATAATAAAAAAACTTATAGAAATTCAGTCTTCCATTAGTGTTACAAATCCATTCCAATTTCCACAGGTTAAAAACGATAGGGAACGTGAACAGAATCAAACGTCACTTCCATTCCTACATCCAACACCATCGAGAGAGAAAAAGCAATAGAACATCAATCACACATGAATGAGATGTAAGGGAATCTAAACCCGTTGAGGGAGGTTGGTAATATTAGAAAATAACCTAGAAACAAATTTCCCCAGAAGAGGTTGAAAAGAATACAAATAAGAACCATGGTGAGAGTCCTTGGCACTTTTGATCACCATTGCAGCACTCCTAAACCTGCGAGTATCGCAAGCCATTTCTAATTTGATAGGGAAAGAAAAAGACACTTCATGTCCTGGTGACAAAGTGACACCATAACAGACTGCAAATGCCTATGCTCTGCAAAGCGAGTAGGACATATTAATATATTAAGTGCGTGCACTTAAAGAGCTAATAGTAGTTTTATAATGAATAAATCCCATGGAATTTGGCAAACGAGAGTATCTTTTGACGATGGTCTAAATCACTATAATCGATGTTAAAAGTATAATAAGAAAACCTCGCCCTTCTCTCTCTCTCTCTCTCTCTCTCTCTCTCTCTCTCTCTCTTACACTTATAAACATTAACACACAAGGTAACGAGTATAGTGAACTAATTTCTTGGTGAAGGGGAATCGTAGAATAATTCCAGTTGAGCCTTCGATGGATGAGCAACAAAACCGGAAGAGAGAGCTGAGACGAGAGACAAAGAGGACGAGAGTTGGAGCAAAAAAAGACGAAGAAAGAGAAGAAGATAAGGAGATAGACAGGGGTTGACAGTGAAGAGAAAGTGGCCATAAGGGAATAGGAAGAGGGAAAGAAATGTAGAGGAAATATGGAAGACTAACAGAAAAAAATGGGGAAAGGGACCTAAGAAAAAGAATTCAAATATATAATAGAGGAAGAGGAGAAAACTCAGAGAGAAAGATAATCTGGACAATATAAAAAATACTAAAAGTGAAACAGAAGACAAGGTTTTCAATAAAGAATTAGATGAAAAAAATTTATTACGTGGAGGGAAGAACAAAATCAAAGTTTTTTAAGCCCGAAGGGAGTGATAAAGTTGCCTTGTACTGAGAGAGAAGCATTAAAAGAACCTGAAAATCATGAGCAGGAAGAGAGTCCCTATGCCTGATTGTAAAAGAAAAGACTCACAGAATCTTGTGGCCTCAGGATTGCCGATTTCTTGAGTGAATGTGGAACTATGTGGCTTGACAAGGGTTACATGAGGCGAGGAAAAATTGTTCCCTCTACTATGAGATTCACAGCCGGTGTCCCGCTGCTTTCCCGGAATAGAATTTTATCAACGTACCTGACAAAGATGATACTTTGTCACAGGGTATCTTACATCCCTACCTAATTTTTTAACGTATTCTATATTACGAAAGTTGCATAGTTTTGGTAATTATAAGAGTAACACCGACTTCTTGTAGACATCTCCAGCAAACTCAGAGAAATGTCTTGCGAAGATATAATGACGTAACTTATGACGTCATTAACTTGCCTCCTTCTCGATGGATAATTGGCTATTCGTGAAAAAGTCTCAACCTCTGGCAACAATGAAATGCAACCAATACTCCTTGTTTACACTTTGCAGTAGTGGTAGTAGCAGTAGTAGTATCTAGGATTTATGCCATGAGGTCGAGTGCTAGAATCCTTGAAGAAAAGGGTTTCCACAAGCAATCTAAGAAATTACTTTTTATCACTATTTCTCCACTGAAAAATTATATAATTAAGAATCAATTAATAAAGTGAAGAAAACTTTGGCATTCGTCGTAACTCCTTTGATATTTATCCTAATATGACAGTGACGATCATTGTAATAAATAGACAATTGCATAGGATTACTATGAGATTCAGGGCCTCTGTAACACGGTTTTTTCGCAATAACTTTTTATCTATGCATTTCATATATATAACGCTTATTCAGAATACACATTATATCTACACATAAATTTTGACTGTATTCTGCATTACGTAGGTTGAATAAATTTGGTACTTATAATGTGAAATTGACTTTTTTTGAAGACGGGCCAATTTACTCAGAGAAAAGGTTTCGAACGCACTCGTTACGTAACTTATGACAGCATTTCTTCCCTCTTTCTCGATGGATGATTGGCTATACGTAACGAAAGCTAGACCTCTGGCAACAATGACATAAAAATTTAAATACAAGCAAAGCAGTACACCTTTATGAACTCTGAAACCTCTCCACTGATAATTGTCATAATGGACAAACCCCCAAAAATATGTTAATAAATACAAAAAGACTTCGATTATTAGTCTAACTCCCAAAATAAGTTTCTTAAGAAATTACAGTCTACTTTGAAGGTCACAATCAGATTGACAAGATGTAGGGAATAGTTGGTAATTTTCAAAAACAAGCTTAATTTGATAACTGCTATATCCAATGTCAAAAAATTTTTATTTATTGGCTATCTACCTATTTACTGAAAAAAAATAGCTGGTACCTTATTTTGCCTTTAAACCTACACCAATAATTATCTTCAGAATGATGACTTCATGAGGCTCCACCCACTTTGGCCTCGTTATAATTCAGGATAACGCATTGTTGGATTAGAAAATAATTAAAATTAATATTGTAAAAATGAATAAATAAATTAAGAAAAAATTTAACTTCTGGCTATAAAAACTCATTTCTCGAGTAGTTGTAAGAAGTGCTAAATGATCCTCAAGGATCCCAGCAGTTTGCCTAAACGTTTAATTCATGTATATTTCTGCTATTACTACTGTTGCGGCACTACTACTACAGTAGTATTACAACGCTAGCACAGATACCCCACCCACATCTATGTATCGTTCTGCCATTCATAAAGTCTTTGTCATGTTTTTTCACTGTGCAATAAGCCATGGCCTCCTCAGAAATTAAGTTTAACATTAGATGATAGGTTATTTCATTAAGCTAACAAATTATGGCAACTGGGTATGTTATTGCTGATGTTGAAGCTAAAGATAAAGTATGGTATCATTCATTCATTGCATTATCATCTTTACTATTTGTTTTGTTACATGTTGTAATTATTTTAAAGGATATATGAATTATGTTTACTTTACTTCTATAAATTCCCATTAGATGTACAAATAAAACTCCTAAAACTATTCATGATTTATTTACAAAATGCAGTCATCATCACTCTCGAGGAAAAGATCATCTTCCCCGTCCTCATCATCACTGGCCAGGCTAATGATGACTGGTTCTACTGTCTCTCAGATATTGTCCGACTCCCAATACTCCTCCTCGAAATGACGGGATTGTCGAACTGCTCCTGCCCACACTTCCGGTGTAAAAGAAAGCCTGGCTTCCTCCAACCTGCCCTGCATGTCAGATCGAGTAAATTGACGGAGGGAGGAACGTACGTGTCTCTTCATGACCCCCTACACCTGAGCTCGGGGTGAGCGGGGGGCAAACGCACAACCTCATGGCCCCATTCACGGATGGTGTTGTCAATCTCATATCTTCGCTACGGCCGATTCTTTTGGCAAATAAGCAGCAGCTCCGAGAGTGTGGCAGAAGTTCGGAACGATATCCTGCGCTGTTCTAGCCACCTGATGAGAGAACATAATAGAACATTAATACTTTAAATGTAGATCATAAATTGTTACAAGTAGTACAAGCAATAAAGTGCAATTTGATAAAGTTCCCATTAAAATAGGTTAATTGACACTTCGAACAATTTATATACGATATATATATATATATATATATATATATATATATATATATATATATATATATATATATATATATATATATATATATATATATATATATATATATATATATATATATATATATATATATATATATATATATATATATATATATATATATATATATATATATATATATATATATATATATATATATATATATATATATATATATATATATATATATATATATATATATATATATATATATATATATATATATATATATATATATATATATATATATATATATATATATATATTGGAAGTCATTATAATTACCTGACGAGATCTTCCTTTTTGGTTGCTGATGTGGGGCATCGACTCTCTCGATCAGTGTGCTATGATATGGTGCATTATCAAGCACAAGTACAGATGGCTCGGGAAGGGATGGCAGAAGTTGCGTCGTTAGCCACTGTTTGAACAACTTTGCATTCGTCTCGCCATGGTAGTCTCCCTGATTGGTCTTGGCCAGGTAGCACAGGTATGAACCATCTATAAAGCCCTCATTCGTGCCAGCTGCCACCACCACATAAACGCTCACCTTCTCCAGGAGGAACCTGACTACTGTAAGTGGGCTGGTGACATCCTGCGTAGTGTCTGCCCATTCCCTGTTGTGGGCCATCCTCGTCGTTAACCAGGTTTCATCTACGTAAACGACCACTCTCCCCTCCTCCCGCTGGCGTCGTAGATCACGGAGAGCAGCTATCCGGCTGCATACAATTTCCAGAGATTCCTTCCTTACATACATCTTACGCTGGGAAGTTTTATGCTTGAATCCCATAGAATGCAAGAGTCGAAGTACTGAAGCCCATGATGTCATTTCCGGAATAATGCCAGTTGTTTTGAGGTCATTTGTCAAGGAACCAACAGTAAAATGCTCCTCCTCGGCAAACTTTCTGTGGATACAGTGGCGAATGGCACCAATCGTAAAGTTATCAAAGACAGGCGGCGTTTGTGATCCTGACGATGGTGAAGGAACAGAACTGGAGGCACGGTTGACGGTGACCCTCACTGCACCTGCAGTCATACCCAAAACATATCCAACACCGTCGTACGGCCTAAAGAAGAAGAAAAAAATGATATCGGATGATCCGTTGGTCTGCTGGAGATTTTAGCACATATAAGCTTGTATTTACTTTGGATAAAAATCTTATTTTAACAAAAATAGTTATATAAAGACTGTTTACAAACAATCTCTCTCTTTCTCTCTCTCTTGGTGGCATAGTGAATAGTTAATGGAAATGTTAAAAATCCGGAATGACATTACAAGTATTATAATCACGTTACGCTAAATACAAATCAGACCATAAACATTGGATTTAAACTAGAAACTGAATAATTACCTATTCAGGCTATAGTAAGTATGGCCATGGGCTTTCTCTTGACTGTATAAAGTTGCAAGTCGTAAGACAAATGCAGTTTTGCAACCATGGTGACAATTCCAAATCCTGTTAGCCATTCTTGACTGCTATGGGTTTCAGAGCCGATGGAACAAGGTGAATGAGTTTCTGTTTGGTGGATGGGCGGGGCAACATTTCGTCAAAAGGTGTTCACCTTGCTTACGTAATGAATGTTTTTCGACTCTTGGCTCGTAATCATTGGCCATGGCGTCGGCTAGTTAATTTTTACTCTATAAAAATTAAAACCATCTGGTTTAGGTTATTGATAATGCTGACAAAATTTGTGTGTGTTGTAAAATATACATATGTCAACTTTCAGCTACATCCTATGCTTTGATAAGGAGCAAAGTCCAAAAAACCGTGTTACAGAGGCCCCGAATCTCATAGTAGATTGGTAAGTGATCTTAACACAAAATGACCAGCAACCTTCTATCTATTTTTCTTGCTAATATTCTGTAATTTTTTTATCCATTGTTTTTTCCTTGCTTGCTTTCCAACACCTCCAACTATTTCTCAGACCTGAATGACATCAATAGGTTCCACCAGAAGGGTATGCCCTAAATTCCATGACCCAAATATATCCAATCCACTGTGAAGAGTGGCCATTTTAAAATAGTAACCTGTCAAGTACAGGGTGATAGGGAAATTAAAATGGAGATTGCCATTTATTTATAAAGCGGCTCAAACACCGTGAAGGTGTATTTTCTGTAAGTTTTGTCGCTGTTTGAGGAGTTGGTTTTTAAAGTAGATCATTAAATCGATGTACTTCGATTTATTGATAAATGTCAATATGTGTAATACATTTTTATAATGAAACAACTATTGAAAGGCTTATGTTTCAAAAACTTATTTTGCAAGTACAGCAATGATACAGAAAAAACAATTTATTCTCCATCACTGTCCGGGAAGAGTTCTTCATCCTCGTCATCAGTGGCTATGTTTATGATGATAGGTTCCACGCTCTCATGGCTATTATCCAACGTCCAGTACTCCTCCTCAAAGCGCTGAGACTGACGAATAGCTCCAGTGTCCATACCTCCGGGTTAGCACAAAGCCTGGCCTCCTGTAACTTGGCCTGAAGATCTACCCTGGTGCATCGCCCTATTATTCATTTACCTGTTCAAGCTTACGTGGGGTTTGCCACGAGCCTCCGCACTTCTAAACAATTGTGCAAGTCGAAGCACAAAAGCTGTCCTGCAACCACCGGGACAATGACTTACCATAGCCACCATTCTTGAAGCCTTGACAAGGTACGAATATTCATTCAGAATTTCAGAAACAGCTGTTTGTCGTCATCATCAGGACCCACTCAGACAGGTCAGACGGACAGAGACCCGATATGTGCTCCCTCTTCGCAGTGACGTCAGCTGATCCACAACTCACCTGTCTGCGCCCTCTCTCTCTCTCTCTCTCTCTCTCTCTCTCTCTCTCTCTCTCTCTCTCTCTCTCTCTCTCTGACTGCCTGCTCCCTCTCCCTCTCTCGATATTGATTTGGACATCCTAGATTAACTGACAGTATATTTATCATGTCTGTAGTATATTTCTGAAAGGGGGATAAATAAATAACTATTACATTACTGTAAAGTTTATTTACACACAGTTTATATATAAATGATGTACATACGCAGTTATGTTTGTTTGTTCTGCATACCATTACCTTATCACTTTCATATGTCTTTTACTTTCACTTCTGCAAGTCTTGTCTTATTTCTTATTTATCCTAATATTATTTAACTTCCTTATTTTAAAGAACACTGATATTTTGGCAAATAGGCTATGACATCATTTGGTAAATCAACTCCCGCACTCTCAATTTCAGATACAATATTTTAAAGCACTCTTTTCCCACCTGCAGACTGACCCCCATGCACAGTTTGAAATACTTCCCTCATTGTAGTTAACTGAGAATAGAATGACTTTGAGGGAGCGTACAGTTCACCTCTGATTACTTCATCTGTCCACCTCTTATCCTTGGCCACACAATCACTAGCTTTCTGACCTAAGTGAGGATATTTTACACAACACTTCCTTGCAATATACCAACCAGTGTATCTAAGAGATTCTTCTTCTATAACTACATCAGTTGATTTACATCCATTTTTGTTATCATCAATCTCATCATCTACATCATTTTCTAGCTCACACTCAAGATCCAAGTCTTTGAAACAGTTACTAGTAATGTAAAGTTCGACTGCTAGATCTCTTTCACAGAAAGTTTTACCTTTATTATCTGTTTTCATCAGGCCATCACTTGTAGACAGACAGTCTAAATTATCATCAGTTATGTTTACTTTCTCCGACAGTAGAGCAACATCTTTTTCTAAGAGTAATTTCTTTAACCTGAATTTCACAGTGAGAGAACTAGGGTGTTCATAGGGCCAGTGCATTTGTCGTATACACCCAAATAAATGTTCCAAATTATCTTGATTTAACTTTCTAGTCAAAATGTATTCAACACCGAAAGACTCACTAAGCATATTGTGCAAGCCAATTAGTGAGCGAGAAGATAAGACCACACCTTTCTGAAACATGTATAGCCCTTTACGCTGTGAATCTTTTACTCTCATTGTTGACATTACTTCAGCCATTCTATGCAGAACATTTATTTGGTCACATAAGTTAACACCAAATGTATTAGGTGACTGTTTGTCCCCAAACTTATGAGAAGAATTCATTAGGCCAAACCACTGATCCTCCATGTTGATGAACTCAGCAGTTTCCTTCCATTACCTATTCACCAACAGTCCCTTTTCTCCAAGATATGAAATTGAACTAGACCATGTGTTTGATAAAAGTTGGGTTGTACATTTAACTCGCTGTTGCTGATGACCAGATACATTCAAATGCATTTCACTAAGTTTATATGCTAAACCATAGCCTAGTCGGTCTTTGTTGCTGTTAACATTTCCCTGATACAGGCATCAGATATAAAACTACCATCCTTCAGGTAAAAGTCGAAGCAATGACACTTTTGCATAAATACAAAGTTCCAACAGTTCAACAAAACATACAAAAGTTGCTCTACATTGCTATAAATACATAACAATTCCTCAAACACACCTCCCTCCAAAAAACTGTAACAACGCCATAAAACACACACACGCACACACTAATACATAATACTGCTTTATAGTTTAATTACCTTGAGGCATAAGGAGAGACAGAATTGCATCATCTGTTAATGTTCATTGTCGCTTAGGAGGATCGATTCCAAGGAGTCATGTCATCTTTGTATTCAGTGTGAGCAAAATGCACAGAGCATACCACTGCATTATCAGCGTTTATGCTATCAGTGCGACAACAGCAATGAATCCATTGTTGTCTAAGTTCTTTTGCCCTTGGAAAACGGAAGTATCGTATGTCTGATCCTGATTTTTTTGTTCTTTGTTATAGCACCCGTATACTGAACAGTTGTTTGGCATATCTGCGGCACTGGAGTATGTCTAGTGAAAAAAGATCACGGTGAAAAGGTGTACACATGAGGATGGCTTGGGTGAGACTGGAACACAGTACTGGATGTAAAGGTGCAGCTGACGTTATCACTCACTCCCGCCAAGACCTCTACCTGCGCGCCGTCTGATCTGTCTGAGTGGGTCCTGGTCATCTCCTTGTGGGAGGAGTCGGGACGTCGTATGTTTACGTCATGTATAACTTTGAACCCGTACATTAGAGTGTTCTGCCACTGGCTTCGGCTGCTTTATTTTACTTTTATGAATATACTTTTTCCTAATATAATTAATAATGAATGCTGCCGAAAATTAGGTAGAGATGTAAAGTATATTGTGGCTAAGTAATATCTTTGTAAAATGCAAAAAAAAAGTAGTTCAACAGAACATTGACTGAAACAGTGTACCTGTGGAAAATAGAAGCCACCTCGATGGAGAGAGAGAGAGAGAGAGAGAGAGAGAGAGAGAGAGAGAGATCACTCACTGAGCACATCAACAATTGCAATAGATTCCATCTTATCGGGAAGGGACACTGAGGAAGAACTCACACTTGCCTTACCCCGCCGATGAAGAATTCTGCTGTAAATCTTGGAAATCTGCGATGAAGAAAGGTAATCATATCAACAATACATCTAGTATCATAGAGCCATATTTGGCAGCTTGAACAACGGGATCTGTACAAGATATATGAGACTTTTTTGATGGTGAATGGCTCTTACTTATGTAGTTGTCATGCCGGATAAAAGAGGGGGATTCATTTTAAATACCAAACATGAAAAACCTTGTAATGTACTTCAGGAGTCTAGAACAAGTCCGGAAAAAAAAATACAATAAAATTAATGTATAGTGACGTGAAAATATAATCATTCAAGGTAAAAAAAATGTGCTTTTACTATAGTCCTTCTCTCTCTCTCTCTCTCTCTCTCTCTCTCTCTCTCTCTCTCTCAGCAAGGAAATAAATACTGCCTGGGGGCTAAATTGCAAGTTGGAAAGTATTCTGGTCACAAATGCGGCTACAATTAACTGCAGCTGTCTTTGATCTCCACTCGTTTTTTGGCGCTGGATGTCATGACGGTAGTTTTCAGTCCCTTCCCTTTCGATTCTGTGGTGCGCCGTTACATATTTTGTTTGTGCCGTTTTAGCAACAATAATGATAATAGTGGCTTATAAAAATCTCACAATTGCACGAATCACTAAAATTTTTAAGAAATGCATAATGATGTCAGTGTAAATATATATTTGACGATATCAGTTTAATAAGTGTTGCTGACAGAAGAAAACATGTCGTAATTTGGAGACAGTCAATCCCATATTCAGGTAATGTCATCGTTCTTCTTAGATAAATCTGCTAACCTCCTCGAGCGCCTAAGCGGTGGTTCACCCTATAGGTCTCTGCGGTGATCGTCCAAAGCAGCTTGGGCGCTTGCAACTTTGGGTATTGAGGGCAACCCTGTTACCTGAATAAAAGGGGAGTCAGCAGCAGTATCAGATGTGGCTAAATGACTATCATCTGTATCACACAAACTAGTATTAAAATTGTTAATATACTGCCTACATATCTTTGTTGTCGAAAACGACTTTCGAGCCGTTCCAGTTTATGTGATAACCTGATATGTAGGCAGTATAACAAAGGGTGTAAGACTAGCTTACGTAATACAGCGAAAGTCATTTAGCCACTTCTAATACTATTGCCGCCTCTCCTTCTTTCTTTCGCGGAACACGGTTGTACTCAGCTACCCAAGTTCCAGGCGCCCAAGAAGTTGTGGACGATAGCAGGAGAGGATCATTGTAGAGGAAGGCACTTCCCTTTAGACGGCGTGTCCGGTATATAAACAGTAACTGATCCATTAACTAGACTTTATTGCATTTTGTCTTTGAGAACGAAAACTGAGTCTCGGAAAAGCTCGAAAGTTTATTGGAATCGTTACCAAAACATCTGCAGCCCTCGATTTTTTATGGAGCTTTTATCCTGCATATTTTAAAAAAATAATCGTTCATCATACATAACTGATCTTCAACACCAACAGCTGAAAGGAAAACGCTCTGAACCAGTCACGAATGATCGGCGGTCATATGGCTCCATAGACCACCTATGTATCGGCAGAATCTAATTTTCGACTTCCTGACCATCTGTCGCATAGAAACTCATCCCACCACGTAAGAGTCAGCGATTATCTGAAACTGCACTCAAAGTTAGTCATAGAAAATAAGGTTTTTTAAGTACAGTTCCTCTTTCCAAAACTAGGAAAAATATTAGCAGTTTATCAATAATAACAATGTTTCAATAACAATAGTTTTCTTATAGAAAAGTAAGTTAAAATCTCACATGAAATTATTTCGTAACTTTAATTAATTTGCCTTTCTTTTTTCCCTTGAGTCACAATCTGATTTGAAAATCTTAGCCTAAGGTGAACCTTACATCCAACAAAATAGGTTATTACTTCTTTAGGAAGTACCTCCATGTTATCAAGATTAGCTGCCAAAGTTTTCGCTAAGTACTTCTCTTCCTTAAAGTTTTGTTTCCGTGAAAAGTTTAAGATAACTTTAACACGAAAATGTTTTTCTATAATTTTTCTACTGATCCTTCTCTTTCTACTGCTTCTTCAGAGTTCACTTAGTTCCTTCAAAATCCACTGACTTTCCATCAATTTCGTGTCGCCAGAAAGTTATTTCTTAACATCTTATATGGAAAAAGCATAGTAGATGAATATTTTTTCGTGACTGAGTGCATCATCGATATTGTATTTAGTGCAGACAAGAACAATGTCTCTTCTGCGTTGGCGTTTTATTATTGCTGCAGATCCTCCATCTTTACATTTATTCGTACTCATTGTTCAGTTTCCTGTTTCATTTCCATCCTCTGGCCTTTTCTCTCTGCTTGTGCCATCTGAGACACTGAGGTAGAATTGCTTGCTATCAATATCTTATGAGATTGAGATAAGAACCTTATAAGAGCAGCACGGACATCAGCTTCAGTATTTCAGTATCATCTTACCCAGCTGTATCACAAGCAAATTGTTCTGAAATATTGAAATAAAAATCACACAAAACAAATATAGTTTCGCAACTCAGAGAGAGAAGAAAAAGTATAGTTTAGTTTTACCAGACCACTGAGCTGATTAACAGCTCTTCTAGGGCTGGCCCGAAGGATTAGACTTATTTTACGTGGCTAAGAACCAATTGGTTACTTAGCTACGGGACCTACAGCTTATTTTGGAATCCGAACCACATTATAGCGAGGAATGAATTTCTATCACCAGAAATAAATTCCTCTAACTCTTCATCAGCCGGCCGGGAACTGAACTCCGGCCCATCGAGTGACAGTCCGCAGCTCTACCGATTCACCCAACAGAGCTTGAGAGAGAGAGAGAGAGAGAGAGAGAGAGAGAGAGAGAGAGAGAGAGAGAGAGAGAGAGAGAGAATAACAAGACGCTACAGGAATCTGTAGAATGCCTCACACTTTTAAAATTTTTCCGATGATCTTAAACAGCAAAAGAGGTAACAATAGGTTAAAGGGATTTACTGGAGTGTTAATTTTCCATGCACACTTTTCCCTTACTCTTGTTTTTAATGTTGGTCATGGGGTTAATCCGTCCCTACGGGCAATGTAAATAGTAAAATCTTGTTCTAAGACTAGGAGATTAATCTGACAACAATGAGAGTGCAAGTTCACTTGTTAAATGTCTCCCCAAAAATAATTTTAACTTTGCATCTCAGACATTCTTGTGTGAATAGTGGCACATCTTTTACTTCGTATATGCGCAAATGCATTTCTTCAATTCTGATCGAGAGAGAGAGAGAGAGAGAGAGAGAGAGAGAGAGAGAGAGAGAGAGAGAGAGAGAGAGAGAGCATTTGCATTAGGAACTTATCGTACATTTTACTCACAGAAAATGAATTATAACCAGCGGTCGCATTATAAACCAAGAAAAAATAATGAGCAAACATAAACCCTCACGTTCCTTGCCGTCTGATAATGATATTTGTGGTAATGTATCTGCTAACACGTCATCCTATGAATCGGAAGTAGTATTTTTCCGCAATTCTCACACCAACTTCGCCTTCATGCAACTTCTTTGAAATGTAAACTGTATGTCCTTGCAATGGCAGCAATGGTTTTTCATTTCTTCGTTGTGGAGAAACTGGTGAAATGGACGATCACTGTTATCAAGACAATTTGGACTACACCAAAAGAGCACAAGTACTACACTTTGAATGTGCTTTTCGCTGACGACCTACTTAAAAATAAATGTAAAGCCAGCTCTTGTAAAGTAATAAAAATATATAATCGCGCTTGATCTTAGTGACCATTAATATTTAAACGTATAGTGGCTCTTACTAATTGACGGAGACCTGCTACACAGTGATTTTTTCCTAGTTATAAAGTTTTTTTTTTTTGTTACTATAGTTCTCTTGTTTTAGTAGAGCTATAACAAGACAATTACTAAAGTAATTTCCTTTCCTTCAGAATGTTCAAGAAGATTTCGAGTTTAATCGAATTTTTCATAATAAAGAAATCGAAATGAAGGAAAGAGCAAACCGAATAGAACTGGCTTTTGTGTCTGCTCAGTAATTGAAAACCATAATCGAAAGAAAGGTCAGACAAGAACACTCTAAAATCGTAAAAATCAAGCAATGCTAAAAAGATGGAAAAATAAGATAGAATGAATAAATACTTCAAAAATAACACCCAAAGCTGTCTACACTGCCTGTACCCCGTGGTTTCTGAGATCGGATCTCATTCGAAATTTTACGATTTCAGCAGCAGAGAGACAAAATTTCTCTCCGCTATCGGAGGGTAGGGAGAAGCAGAGACCAGCGACAGGGAGAGTGATAAGGTATTCGGAAAGAATAGGCATCTTTCTTTTCCTTTTCCGGAAAAGTACATCGATCTGTACAAAGAACATTCCAGTTTAACGTATGTATACCATGGGAACAAACTTTGTTCAAACTTCCAACGCCCCCGTAATGAAAATTTATAGCATATGTAATGAAATGAAACCTGCATTAAAAATGCAGTTAAAATGGAAATAGAAAAATGTAGAAAAAATTCTAAATGAACATAGGTATAAAAAACAACTGCCCTCGTCCCACATAACGGACTGATGACTGCTCTTTTCATCTGTACATTTAAAGAGAAATGCCCTTCCAAGTCCCCACTGCAAAACATGATGATACATAAAGAAAAGTGCAGAGGAAGCGAAAGCCCAAACGCATGACGCGTACTCCATTATGAATAAGGAAAAGTTTGATGTGGCGTTGTCATCAACTACAGATTTATGGTAATTAGATAAAAATCTATGAGTAAATGCGACGAAAACATGTTTGTGTGAGTATATATGTTATACTGAAAGAAGAAAATGTGAAGAGATAACGCTAATATCCGAGAGAAAAGTGTTAAAATGACTTTGATATCTATCACTTTTTTTTCAGCAAAATACACGAAATAACTCTAAAATTTGGACGGAAAAATTAAAAATTTTCTGGCTCAGGCAATATTCTGGTGATAAAAAAAAAGACATATTTTTATTCCTCTTTGCTGTACAGTATTTTTTATTTTTCCAGATTACCTTCCATGAGTAAAGAATTGATAAATAAATCCATCCTTTAAATCCAAATGATTGTAGGAAACTCGAGGCACAAACAAAATGAAACTGATAGCACTCAGGGTCTGAGTGAAGTGTTAAGTGCAACAGTGAAGGTCCATGAAACACTACTAATCATAGAATATTTGCAACTTGGTCGTCTCAGCAGGATCGAACGATTGCTTTTGTCCATCTTCCAGATAGATGGCTATCACATCGAGTGAGTTAACCGGTACCCTTCTACGAGATACCACCTAATCCTTGAGAGTCAAGATGCATCAGAGTGCAAAAGGGTCGGACTTAAGTAGCTTACTGAGATATCATTTACTATCAAGAATAAAAATAAACACTCGCTAATGAACGATTATGTCATTTCCTTTCCTTTTAGTAATAAAATTTATGACAGACAAGGAACCAAAACGATAAGAAACAAAGCAAGAATATGTGGAAGAAAATAAGGTAAAAGGGAAATATTGTATCTCGCGAGATCAATACTCCCCTTCCAGGTTATTTTGTAAACAACAGATCAGCCGTGTTTACACATCCCTCTCGGTCTAACCGAGCAAAACACTTCCAGTGAAACCAGGAGATCTTTTTATCCACCTTTTTATCTGTTTGTCATTTGTTTATTTCATCAGCTCTGCTTTTCGACACTCTTACTAGGACATTCTATCCAACGACAACTTTCATTGTATGTTAATGGTCTTTTATATTTACATCATATGAGCAAGTACTACTAATAAAATAATAATAACATTATTATTATTATTATTAGAAGGAAGACCCTCTTTAAGGCATGTTTTGAATAATATGGCTGCATTATGTGAATTGATTTTATACTGAGTTTTCTCAACTTTTCTTACATTTTTCCCTCTCGCATATCAATATTGGTCAAAAGTCGGCCAATATTTATATTTTGTGGATGTTGACAGCATATTTCTTGCAACAGGTTACTGGAACATGGTGTTGTAAATTCGTAGATTTTTACCTTGCGAATGGTATTTCTTTTATCTGACGTCTATTTCTAGTATTTTGGTACTTTTTACGTCGACATGTTTCTACCAGCTTGATGGTCATCTTCTGGACGTTGTTGAGATGAATCTGAAGACACAGAACGCACATGGCAGTACTTATAGTGGTCTCGGAAAGGGTCGATTTTTCATTGGCGGCCTGAGGCGATTCTCCTTGAGCAGAGCCTTCTTTCGCTCAACTAAGATTCCGGGTCTTCTCGCATGAGTGCGTTCGGGTATATCTGGGGACGTGTGTTGGAATCACTGCCCAAAGATGGACGTTCCTGATTGGTTCGCTCATCGGGTTGGCCACTTGGCACTGCCCTTCGAGCTGCCGTCGGGAGGAGAGGTTTCTTGTGTGGTGTTGAGGTTAGGCTCCTCTCTCCCGATGAGTAGGTTTTCCAGGAGGCGTAGGCGGCGATGAACCGTCGTTTGATTTATTATCTTGATGTTGGGGATAATATCATTCCTTTTTATTTTCAGGTTTGGGTGGTTCTGGCGTGATTAAAGATAGCACCCTCTTGGGTGTGGTGGGAAATCCTCTTAGAGAAGCGCATCTAGATCATACCGATGTAGGAGCCGAGGCATTCTAGGACCGGGCATCTGCATCGGTAGATTCTTCAAGGTTTAGTTACTTATAAGAGCCAAATAAATAACTAAACAAACATTTCAATAAGCGTGAAATAA
Organism: Macrobrachium rosenbergii; assembly: GCF_040412425.1. NCBI lineage: Eukaryota > Metazoa > Arthropoda > Malacostraca > Decapoda > Palaemonidae > Macrobrachium > Macrobrachium rosenbergii. Next base: position 28,001,653 of record NC_089786.1, read on the forward strand.
TTGATGTTAAACTATATTAAATTTCTATTTCACGCCCCAGGCTCGTTATTAAGAGACAAATGGACTCTTTCTCTATGCTACTTCATTAAAATATTCAAAAACAATCGACAGTAATCATAGGCTTACCGTAACTTTACTAACAGCCAACTGTTCACAGTTTGCCAGTGCAAACTATCCAAGTTATCAACCAATTAATACAAATTATGTCACCTCGACAGTATGCATACCACAAAATAACACAAGATATAACAACCAATTGATACTTAGCTGAATTGTAATAAAACACTTTTAAAAGGAATACTTCTTGAGATATATGTATGATATATCACGATTTGACGGCCAGGACTAAGAACGGCGCTCCTCCTTTGCTGAATCCCTCTCTTCTGACCCGGCTTTTTTCAACCAAGGAAAATGACGCATGCGCCCCCGAGTGGGTGCGTTCTTTCATCCCAAAACGTCTTTTGTCACCAAATCAACAAACAAAGACGACAACATCCTAAACCAACAACAAAAACACTATCAACAAAAAAAAATACGAAACTACAGAATAATACAAACCAACTGTATTATAATAATATTCACAACAAAAACACAACCGCTCACTGAGACTTTCATAGATCTCCTATCGAGTCCCGATACACTCCCAACAAGCAAAAAGATATTTACAGTAGTCCTGCATCAATGAGGGCCTTTCTGACCTCAGCAGCCTTTTGAGCGGTTTTCCTAATTGGACGGGTGCCTTTTAGTTCCATTTCAGCAGGAGCAGTGTCTTCCAACTCCTGCCACAGTTCAAGGGGGTACAACTTGACGACAGGTCGCATGATTTGACCATGTGTGGTCCGGAGTGTAACCACTCGTAATATATTGTCCGGTCCCACATGCAGCTGAATAACCTGACCCATTTTCCACCTATTCCTTGGCCCTTCGTCATGGATAAGTACCACATCACCCACTTTAGGCCAGGAACTATGTTTGTTTCCTGTACGATGAGATTCACGGAGAGAAGTCAGATACTCCCTCTCCCATCTTTTCCACAGATCATCACATAACTTGGTGATGTATAAAAATCTTTTTCCTGTACCCCTGTTGTCATTATACAGAGGGTCTTTAGAGACTTCCTCCCAATTCACTACTTCTCTAGGGAAGGATCTCAGTTTCCTTCCTAGGATCAAATGGTTGGGGGTCAAGATTTCCAATTGATCCAAGTCCCCTGGAGTATAACTCAATGGTCTATCATTGATAATGGATTCGAGCTCTATCATTAAGCAAGATAATTCATCATACCTGAGCAGAGCTCGACCCACCACCTTTTTCAGGCATGCCTTTAAAAGCCCAATCAATCTCTCCCAGATGGCTCCGAACCATGGTGCTCTTGCCGGGATGAACTTCCATTGACACTCCACTTTATTCAGATGTTCTTGTACTAGGATGTTTTCTGCCATCACCTTAAGATATTCCGAGGCCGCAACAAACGTGGTGGCATTATCACTCAACATTAATGAAGGGAATCCTCTTCGGCTGCAAAAGTTCCTAAAGGCCATGAGGAACGAGTCGCAGGACTGATTTTTCACTAGCTCCACATGGATGCCTCTAGTCACTGGGCATGTAAATAAGATAACATATGCCTTTTCTGGATTTTGATTTTTCCCTTTCGTCCACAATGCTCCGGTGTAATCCACGCCTGTGATGGTAAACGGTTGTTTTCGTTGCACCCTAAATTCTGGTAAGGGTGGAACAACATTTGCTCTATAGGGTTTGCCCTGTGTCCTTTTGCAAGCGACACAATGATGGATTACGCTCTTGGTCAACTGTCTAAGCTGTGGGATCCAAAATTCTTGTCTCACGCTAGCCACAGTTGCGTTCACTCCCATATGAGCTTGCATATCATGATGTTCCCTTATTATTAGTTTTGTAAAAAAACAACCTTTTGGCAGTAAAACTGGAAACTTCGCTTCCTCTGTTAGCTGTGCATGTTCCAGCCTACCTCTGCATTTTATTATATCTCTGTCCAAATAGAGATTTAACTGCTTTATGAGAGTTGACTTTGGGTTTTTATCCCCCCTTCTTAAACTTTCATATTCTTCAGAGAAATATTCCTTTTGTAAGAGGACAATCGTCTTGGATTTAGCTTTCTGTAGCTCCTCCAAGGATAAATTCCCTAATTTCCTATTATTAATTAATTTACAATTTGTTAAAAAACGCATTATCCATGCGACAGTTCTATAAAATTTACCTACCCTGCTGAACCTTTCCCAATTCAGCAGGTGAGTTTCTTCATTGCCCCCTATAGTATGGACCAGAACACTTTCAACCTGCGTTTGTGCATCTGCCACCCATGTCCTATCAATTGGCCAGGTGTGATTTTTTTAACCAGGAGGGTCCCTCCCACCAAAAAGAGTTGTTGGTGATCTCTTCCACTTTATTCAGATGTTCTTGTACTAGGATGTTTTCCACCTTAAGATATTCCGAGGCCGCAACAAACGTGGTGGCATTATCACTCTTTCCCTTCGGCTGCAAAAGTTCCTAAAGGCCATGAGGAACGAGTCGCAGGACTGATTTTCACTAGTGGATATCCCTTTTCTGGAATCACTGGGGTTTTTTGCCCTGTGTCCTTTTGCAAGCGACACAATGATGGATTACGCTCTTGGTCAACTGTCTAAGCTGTGGGATCCAGATTGTCTCACGCTAGCCACAGTTGCGTTCACTCCCATATGAGCTTGCATAGATGTTCCCTTATTAAGTTTTAAAAAAACATGAATTATCCCTTTTGGCAGTAAAACTGGAAACTTCGCTTCCTCTGTTAGCTGTGCATGTTCCAGCCTACCTCTGCATTTTATTATATCTCTGTCCAAATAGAGATTTAACTGCTTTATGAGAGTTGACTTTGGTTTTTATCCCCCTTCTTAAACTTTCATATTCTTCAGAGAAATATTCCTTTGTAAGAGGACAATCCTTGTTTAGCTTATCCAATCACTGGGGTTTTAAATTTACACTAGAGGGTGACATTGCCCCCTATAGTAGGATAAGATTGCCCCATGTCCTATCAATTGGCCAGGTGTGAATTAGAGAGTTTATTTCACTCACTCTATTTTTTACGAACACAGGCAAAGTATTCTTTGACACTAGCCAACCTAGGGCGACTTTGCTGTCTGACCAGACAATTATCCTTTTAAATTCATTTTCCTTAAAGGATTCGATTATAAACTTACACAGCCTCGAACCCAACAATAATGCCATCAATTCCAATTTTGGAATGGTTAATTCCTTCATGGGCGCTACTCTACCTTTTGCTATTATTATATGAGAGGATCTGCCATTTGTCCTGTATGCCACGCAACCGTACGATGTTTTGCTAGCATCACAGAATATGTGAAGGGAGTCTGCTTTCCCCAGACTAGTGTTTCTAGGAAAAGAAATTGTTAGACTGTCATCCAGATCTTTGGATAAAACTTTCCATTGTTCTTCCAAAGGAACGGTAAGTTGTTCATCCCAATTTAGTTGTTGTTTCCACATACTCTGTAGGAATATCCTTGCTCTTATCGTGACAGGGATAAGCATTCCTAATGGGTCATAGATTTGCGCAACTGCACTTAATATTTCGCGTTTAGTCCGACCGGACTTAAGATGTTCAGGAGTTACGGTTAGTATATCTTCCTGTATGTTCCATTTCAAACCCAACACTTTGTGTGTTATTTTTTTTTCAGACGCAATACGGTAGGCTTGAGCCACAGTGGTTAGTGAGTCACTATTGCTAATCCACTCTTTCAGGTATAGATGTGCCTGAGCAAAGATCTTGTTTGCGTTGAAGAATAGGTCGACTAGTTCATCTTCACTGTCAGAGGTGAATTGCAGGTTATCCACATATAAGCCTCTCCTTATGGTATCTATCAAATCAAAGTGACCAGTGCCACACTTTATATTTGCCATTTCAGGGTGACCAGTGCCACTCCTTGTATAAGCTAAATGTGATTTGATGGTGGCGTTTAAGAGAAAAGGCGAACAAGTGGCACCAAACAATACAACTCTGAATCTGAATGTTATTAATTTACTATTTGGGTCTGTTGGATTCTCTAACCATAGAAACCTTGTGTAATTTCGGTCTTCTTCTCGCAGTTGTACCATGAGAAACGCCTTCTCGATGTCACTGATGCAAGCAAAGGTGTCCGTTCTGAATTGCAGTAGGACTTTGAGTAAATCTGTGGTTATGTGTGGTCCAGTCCACAAACAGTCGTTAAGGCTCAATCCTGTCTTGCCTTGTCTTAAGGAACAGTCAAATACTATTCTTATTGGGGTTGTGACACTGTCCTTGCGTACGCCATGATGTGTCAAGTAATGACAATTCACAACCGTGTTATTTTCTTCTACCCTTTCTATAAACCCCCTATCTTCCTGATCTTTCAGGATTTTTTGATAGTGGTCCAGGTATTCATTATTTTTCTGAAACTTAACACATTGTTGTTTTACCCGGCTCAGTGCTATACCATAATTGGATGGAAGCCTTAATTTATTAGTCTTCCATGGCAAGGCCACAACATATTGTTTATCAGTCTCAGAAAAGGTTATTGTGCTTTCAAAATCCTTCAGAACTTTCTGATCTTGTTCCTTCAGTTCGCTGCAATCAATACCCATTTTATCCAAATTCCATAAGGTATCCAAATCATTTTTCACATTAGGTTCATATTCATTAGTAGCCCCAATAACTTCTTCATTCACTGCTAGCTTTAAAATTGTTACATGAGTTTCCTTCACAGGGGGAGCACTACATGATCCTGTTACCACATAGCCAAATATAGTTGGTAACAACACTAGTTGTCTGAACTTTCTGAATCCTGGATGTAGTATATTATACACATTGTCTACACCTATCAGTAACTCAATAGGTGCCTGACTTTCAACTGGTAAATCGAAATCCTTATCGGCCAAATTGATCTTAATTTTACACAAAGTTCTCAAATTCCCTTTGACATTAAACCTTTTTGTATATTCTGGCAGCTCATCCACCACAATACAATCCATTATGATCAATCTACCTTTATGAGGTACAGACACACTTACTGTTTCGTATTCATCTACAGGTTTGCTTGTTAAATAACCCCTTAAGGCTATCTTTTCAATGCCTTTAGATTTGTATTGTAGTTCTGTAAGTGCTGACCTTTTGATAAAGGATCTTTCAGCACAGGTATCCAATAGGCCTCGAAGACGCACTATTTGTCTTCTTTTACCCTTCAACGCGATTGTGGCTGTTGGGAGTATAGATCTTTTACTGGTGTTTTGGCCTTGTTCCTTTACAGAAAGTGTTCCTACCTGTACTCCACTTTTAGTGTTGGTTTTATTTGGTCCACTGGTTTGAATTTTATCACAAAGAACACGATGATGTTTCAGTTTACAACCGTTACCACAGCTTCGCCTCTCACAATCCACACTGAAATGTTTGCTTGACGCGCACACACATAACACAATCGCAAAGACCGAGACGATTCAACTTCTTTTCTCTGTTAGCATAGGTCTTGCACTGCGTCCACCAATGCTCGCCTTCACATAAAGCACATTCCCTGCGTTGGTTTGAACCTGACTTATTCACATTTATCTTCAAGTTCTTTGTCTTTGGCCTCACCGACTGAGCTTGATTGATGGTAAAAGTAGATACAGAAGACAATGTTCCAGGTTCACGTGTTTCCATTGGATTAAAAACTTTCAAATTATGAATTTCTTCTTCTAAGTACTTCTTAAAAGTGTCGAACTTCAACCAGTCGTCTCCACTTCTGCGTTTTACCACCTCACTGATATTTCTAGGCAGCTTGGTGTAGAGAAGAATTGTGTAAAGCTCGTTTAGATCTAAATTTTCACTTTCAAGCGATCTAATAGAGCACTCAAAGTTAGCTCTGAAGTTTTGGAGCGATTCAGCATCGGCATTAGGAGACTCTGTTTCCAAAAGTCTCTTCACTAGACAGAGTTTAATCTCGTCCTTTTTGCCATACGTAGACTGAAGTAGTTTTACAGCCTGATGATACTTATCACTCTCGAGCTTGAAACCTGATATCAATGTCAGAGCTTCACCTTCAAGTATACTCCTTAAGTACGAAAACTTTTGAATTGGTTCTAGATCAGAACGCTGATGTACTGACACATTGAACAATTCCCAGAATGTACTCCATTCCAACACATCCCCTTTATAATGTGGAAGATCTAATTTTGGCAGTCTTATACCGGTTGTAACAGGCAACGTTGGTTGAGATGGATTTCTACCTTGTATGTTAGTAACAGCGGTACTCATTCTACGTATGTGAACACCAATATTCATTTCATAGTCGGATTGTTTTATCATTTCATCCACTTGACCATCTTCATTAGTCAAAGCTAATATTTTTTCATCCAACTCTTGTACAATTTTCCATTGTTTACTTATAAGGTCTCCCAGGGAGTAAATTGTATTGGCGTCACCATCAGCAATGATAGCTTCCATCTTTTTTAACCAACTAGAGATCACAGATTTGTGACCTCCACGCTTCTTCACTAAAGTTTCCAACTCAGACATCTTGCTCAAGAATTATCAAACAATCAAGACCAATAAAATTCACAAAATTCACAAAATTTCAAATTTACCCAAACACCAAATTCAGAAGTTCAAAATTTATTCCCTACAACAATTATCGCCAATCATAAATATATCAAGAAGAAATTTCAAATAATTGAATTTTATTATGAGTAGTTTCAAATCCCCACCCCACTTGACCCCATAAACGTATATTACATTGGATAGGTCGACCAGTGCCGATCCTTTCTTTGTTTTATGCTACCACCATCCTTGTGGTACAGCATCATCTCTAATTCTCCTGTAGATTTTCTTTGCTAACTCTTTACTGGCTTCATAATTCAAATGGACTCCGTCGTTGGCCAAATCAGCTTCTGTGAGGCCATTGCCTATTATGTCATAGTTAGTTTGCCTTAACTTTTTGTTCAATTTATTCCTACCCTTGCGGTATTCATCAGGGTCCAAATATCTTGTCGATGTTCGTGGTTCTATTGTGACTATGTATGACATTTGAACTGTGTCAAGTTCATTAAAATCATCTATGAGACCCGTAATATTATTCCTGATGTCATTTATCGAACAAGGATCTTCATTATCTATATCATTACTTCCGATAAATAACACTACTACTTCAGGGTCATAATCTGCAATATCATCCAATGATATATCGTCACAAGCGGCACCGGGATTCGAGTGTACTATAAACTCCAATGGAACATTAGATTTAGTTTGCTCCAAGTCATTTATTCTTCGGAAGTAATCTTTCATATATCCCACCTGTGAGTGTCCTATCACTACCACTTTATGTGTTCTTGACATTGCCATAGTTGCTAAGAAATCCAGTAAATAACGAAAGCAAAGGAGACTATGAAGCCAAGCGAGGGCGAAGGAAATGAACTACCGCTTTATTATTCAATGCATTGAATTCATTATCAAACAATACAAAAATCGATCAATTTCCCATAGGTCCTCCGTTCCAACAAACAAGGTGATCGTCCGAACGTTAACGATAATGGTTACCAGTGCAACTCATCAAATTTCAATCAACATAAGAATATTCCTTAACGTCGGCACGAAATCAAATAAACTTCACAATACAATAAACGAAGACACACCATAGGAAAATATCATAAACACAATTCAGTTTACCAAGCAAATGGATGAATACCGTACAGATGACGTAGGTAATTTTTTCTGCCGACTCAACTACTGTTGTTGACTAATTCCAAAAACAAAACAAAAAAACGCTAACGATCAGTCTGCGTTGGCTCGCTAGTGCGACGACAATTCCGTTTTAATTCGGAACCATATCAAATCCTGGTCACGGCACCAAATTTAGTTACTTATAAGAGCCAAATAAATAACTAAACAAACATTTCAATAAGCGTGAAATAATTGATGTTAAACTATATTAAATTTCTATTTCACGCCCCCAGGCTCGTTATTAAGAGACAAATGGACTCTTTCTCTATGCTACTTCATTAAAATATTCAAAAACAATCGACAGTAATCATAGGCTTACCGTAACTTTACTAACAGCCAACTGTTCACAGTTTGCCAGTGCAAACTATCCAAGTTATCAACCAATTAATACAAATTATGTCACCTCGACAGTATGCATACCACAAAATAACACAAGATATAACAACCAATTGATACTTAGCTGAATTGTAATAAAACACTTTTAAAAGGAATACTTCTTGAGATATATGTATGATATATCACGATTTGACGGCCAGGACTAAGAACGGCGCTCCTCCTTTGCTGAATCCCTCTCTTCTGCCCCGGCTTTTTTTCAACCAAGGAAAATGACGCATGCGCCCCCGAGTGGGTGCGTTCTTTCATCCCAAAACGTCTTTTGTCACTAAATCAACAAACAAAGACGACAACATCCTAAACCAACAACAAAAACACTTCAACAAAAGAAAATACGAAACTACAGAATAATACAAACCAACTGTATTATAATAATATTCACAACTAAAAACACAACCGCTCACTGAGACTTTCATAGATCTCCTATCATGCACTTGTTTACATCTCGATTTGTGTGTCCGTTGTCGATAAGGATCTGGGCAACACGTTCCAGTTACCTGTGGGTGTCCGCCCAAGAGGAGCAGTGCTAGAAGGCCTTTTGACGAAGGCGCTGATGGTGGATTGCTTGTATCTCTCGGGGCATACACTCCCTCCGTTCAGACACATGCCCAGGTTTGTAGGTTTTGTGTATACCTTCGTGATGTGGGTGTATGTATGTGTGTGTGTTTGTATATAGGCAAATAAACATAAAAGGTAACTTTCAGGAAATTTGAAGCGATCAAGAATATCATGAATAATGAAATATAATAAAACAAGGGATAAAATTATACCAGCCGATTAGAACTCAACATGAATTAAAACTGATTTCAAGTAATGAATGATTGCAAGACTTAACAGAAGTACCGAACGATCTCGATGGAGGTGGTGATAGACAGCACCTTGGAGAGCAGAACGATTCTGTAATAAAAATGGTCTGTAGTGACAATTACTTTACAGGACGTTTGTGAGGCTATGCAATTAATGCAGCCTCCATGTGGTAATATCATTAATGCATCCAGGTGAGTAATGCTCATATACACAGTATATTCAAGAAACGTTCAGGAAAAGATTATGCGGGAAGGATTGAAGTTGTTTGTAGAAACTTCAGCTATACCACATATGTAAGAAAGCTTCCCATTTTTTTGAACCAACTCCCCAGTAAAAAAAAAAAAAAAGGCCAGGAGCATGGACACCTCTTGCCTCAACAAGAATTCATGACATTATTGAAATCAAACCATGGAGGCCTGTTCTTCTCGTGAAAAAACCCACCCCGGCCCCTCAACTCTTCAACGACAATTTTCGTGGAGTCACAAGCACATGGTGGTTTAATTAGTGCGCTAAAATTGTTTCACGCAACAAAGACAGGCCGGTGAAAGAAATGTTAGGTAAAAGAGATGTTAATCGCTCATTTATCTCTGACGGTGTAACCTTTTTAGTTTAATGAGTTTATAACGAGGGACGAAGAACCAGATGGACCTTTGCTTTGGATTTATTTGCGTCTTCTGGAAATAAGAAACAGATTGTCGTTGGATAAGAAAATTTGTTAACCTCATACATTCTCTCTCTCTCTCTCCTCTCTCTCTCTCTCTCTCTCTCTCTCTCTTCTACCTCGGAATTCCAGGAGGTTTGAAACGATAAAGATCCTAGATTTACAAATGAAAGACTCCTAGAAAATCTTGACGGAATGAATTTGTATTCCAGTTAGATTAAAAAAGTTGTAATAACGATACAAGTAAATGACATATATACTAATGATAACAATGAGAGGAGGAGGGGGAGGTAAAATAGACTAACATTGTCTCATAATACTGAGAACCAATTCTGCAAGAACTCACCATGGAAATATTACACTTCCAAGTTTTGTAAATCTAAGCGTTTTGTAGAACGTATTCACTTTCCTCTGTTACTTTTCTTCTTCATAGTGGATCTACATTAGGCTTGACATTTATCTTTATTGATTTATCTCTTCCTAGTTCTCTTTCTTTATTAGTGAGTTCCCTGTCTCTTCATTAATTTATTGTTCACAATATCTTTACAGACTGGATGGAGCTATAATGCAATTAGCTTATATTTTTCTATTTATTCTCTGATCTTTGATGTTGATATTGATTTATTCGACAATTGCTAATGTAAAGTCTTGAAATTATGAGCATAAAAAACTTTATGGGATACGAAAGTTAATAAGTGTCACTTATATCACGAACCAAGATAAGGAAATGATAAAAGGTAAAGCCCTAATGAAAATTCAGATGGAATTTCATTGTTTTTCACATATATATACTTCTCGAATTGATTCCTAGTCACCTATGAGTTAGCAGATTTTCATCCGCTTGATTGTGTACTGGAAAATTATTATTATTATTATTATTATTATTATTATTATTATTATTATTATTATTATTATTATTATTATTATGTTTCTTTTCGAAATGTTTCTCTATTACCCCTTTTATTTCTCCTGTTTATTTTATTTACTTTTTCATGTACAACAGTTTTTCTTGGTACTGTTTTCCTGACACTTTCCTTTCCCTTCTTTCTGTCTTTTATTTCTTTTACCTATTTTCTCTTTTACATGTTACTTGAATTTCATTCACGTTTTATTTTCCTAAATTCCAGCCTTTTCATACGCGAGCTTTTCATCATCCTCTCCTTCTGATCAGTTCATAATTTTAGCTTTATCAGTTTACCATTACCATAATTTAAGTGTCGTCTAACATGTCTCTCCTGATTCCTTATTCCGTAATTTTCGTTCTCGGCTTATGCCATTTTTTTGTTTACCTGCTTCCACTTGTTCATCTTGTATTTTCCTTCACACCAGATGACGACCTTTTTCGTCCTCCACATTGGGAACTTTCCTTCCCCCCCAGTTTGCCGGATAATCGTAATGTAGATCACGTTTCTCCCCGTGTCTAATATTGCTGGGAACCAGGGAAGGTTTTCAAATCGGCCAATAACCGAGTAATTTTTGGACTTAGCTTCTTCCAAATTACGTTATGTGTTTATCCAGTACAGAAATTATTATTTTTAATTTTGGAAAGACAAATCTCCGTGTTTATCTTTCATTTTGGACTAACAATTCTTGCAGTCTGATCATAGAACCCAGTCTCTATTACTGAGAAAATTCCCTGTGTTAAAAACTAAGGATGAATAAAAAAAAAAAAAAAAAATATATATATATATATATATATATATATATATATATATATATATATATATATATATATATATATATATATATATATATTTAATTTCTTTATTAACATAACCTGTATGGATATCCTTTCTTTTGCAAATTTTGCGTTATAAGTTCAGTGGTTTTGAAAGGAAGTATTAATTCGTAAACAAGCCAGAGAGAGAGAGAGAGAGAGAGAGAGAGAGAGAGAGACTAATAATAAGTGGTGATAAATGTCAAGCAAGTCACTTTCCCAAAGTAAAGAGTTTTATATGGATCCTGAAAATAACCTACGTCGACCACCGTAGACCCTAGATTTATGAAGTAATAAACGGTACCAAGACAGCTTGGAAGCCTGCAGTGTCAGAGAGATATTAAATCTTCCTCTATACCGAGTCGATACCTTATAGACACACGGGCTAAAATAAATAAATAAATAAATAAATAAATAAATAAATAAATAAATAAATAAAAATAAATGAATTTCCGATAATTTTCTCCAAATTCTTTCTTATCATCTTTTGCCATCACTGTTGGACCAGTTGGTTAAGTAACCAGCCACTTACATTTCAACAGTAAAAAAAAAAAAAAAAAACACACACACTTGAAATATCCGTCATTTCCACAACAAATTTTTGATCATCTCAGGTGACGGAATTGCCGGAACCCGAAAACTTGAATGTGTGTGATTAGAATATTTAGATAAACTTCCAAAACTGAGTTTTAAAATTCGAAAATTCAGTAAAAGCCTTTTTCGGTGTCCTGTAAGTTAATAAGGCAAATAAAACTTTAACACCATTATTTATATTACATCGCCAAAAAATGGTAGCAAAAGAGAGATGTTACGTACCTTCATGATGGTGAGAAAAGTTGGCCAAGGCTAGACGACGGCAAGAAACTCCCAAACAGTAGATACTCCTTATACCGACAGAGAAGGCTCGTCAGAGGCATGTCGAGACGACACAAACCAGGCAGTTCGCCCATATTTTCCTGGATGTCTTCTTCTCCTTCTCCTCCCAGCGGTACGGAACATATAATCGTTTTACCAACCCGTCCTTCTTCAATCTTCCCGCATAACAAAACCATTTCTAAACACTAACCATTTTACTACTTCTCCGTTTCTACACATTACTTACCCTTTCATTTTTTTTCTGCCAAAACAATATATTCTAACAGATTAGGGTTTTTTCGTTAATTCACATCAACGTCTAGCTTTTGGAGAAGCATTTTAGTCCCAGAACAGGTAATGATTACCTCCCCGGTATTATGCGTAAATCCAGATTTTTTCAAGAAACTATGCATTTTTAAAATAACAGAGTGAGTGAAAATAGTTAAGTAATTTAGTTTCCTGTAAACAGAATTATTACTTATAATTCATTCCAAAAACTTGCGCAAGTCATTTAATTATTTAGTACAAGTCTTGCTCATTCCACCGAGAATCTAATGGATTGTCATATTCTGCCACCAGACGCTTAGGATGTTGATTTGCTTGTGGTATTTTTACTTATTGAAGGATTGCAATTGGTCTCTCTAAGAGTCTCTTGCCATTTCTTTATTTTTACTGTTTGTGGACAAACAACAAAACCTTGTGAAGTCTTGGTAAAATGGCTCTTTGAACATAATGACTTGGTGTTTTAGATTTTGTCCGTGGTCTTAGTCAGAGACAGTGCATTATCTCCCAAACTGTTCACTTTTCGTTATACGCTTTTATTTAGCTTCTTTTTTTTGTCTGTTTGTTTGTCTGGGTCAAATCTCGTACCTCAATTTTTTACCTTAATCTCTGGTTACCTCACAACGACCTCTCCTATTATCTCAGGATTTATATGAAGTGAATAACTCCTCTGATTTTCCATACCCTCTTTGACTTGGTAGAATAAGTTAATAACTCTACGGATTTTTAAAACCCGCTTTCGCTCGGGATCGTATAGAATATCACGTTCAATTTTGTTAGCTACAATCATAAACCTGTTACATTTCAGTCAAGATTAAAAATATAAAATGAAATATATACATATATTTTTTTAAACACACGTTTATTAAAGTGCACTAAAAAGTAAAAAAAAAATTGAGATACACCAGGATTTTGTTACAATTAATCTAATCTATAAATGCTACAAGAAAAATTTTTTTTTTTCCTTGTAGCATTTCCTTCCCCGATTGGCGGCCACGCTTTTATTTTTGTAGACATGATAACTGTAAGAAAATCCTGATGTGTCTCAAAATTAAGTTTTTTTGATTTTTAGTGCATCCTGTTTAAAATTTTTCTTTATATCTTCCTTCAATGTTATATTTGTATCTAATAACATTAATGGTGGTGTCTGTGGTCGCACATCAATTCGTACTCCTTTCCTTTCAAATTCCAACAACTGAAAATGAATCGTACGTTAATTTTTCTATTACATTATGACAATGTATCCATGCATTCATAAAAGTTTTCTTTCACAATTAGAATTAATCTCTCCCCGTAAAAAGTTTATAGAATATAAAAATGTCCGAACTTAGATGTGGTGATAAACGACAAATAATCCGAAATGCGGTGGCATGATATTACTGGGCCAGAGGAATTGCTCTAAGTATAGGCTCAGACATTTTTATACTCTCCTCATTCTGTTACCGACATGACTCATCGGGGATGCTTCTAATCTCTCCTTTGTCGAGCAAAAGTCGACATGTCGGGTGAGGCAGATACAGTAAGCATAGGAAAAATGTAAAAAAGAACAATTCTTTGTATTACTGAATAGGCCCTGTCAATCATCGTCTCTTAAACTCCATTTTTTCTCTAGTATGGGCCCGCGTGACGGTAAGTGCACACCCTCATCAAGAAGAGACCTTCAGGGAGGAGAAAAATAACAGAAGAGCATGATGCGGCATTTGGTGATTCCAAAGGATTTTCCAGAGCCGTTGCTCGAAGAGGGCTTATGGGGATTTGTGACGCCGCCTGATGGTGGTTGTAAAAAAAAAATAAAAACAAGAGACTCAAACTAAGTCAGAATCATTAACGTCAAATTTATCAATTAGACTGTCAATTCGTAAGCCAACTGATTATACTTAATCATCTGTCCATCAGTCATCATCCTTTGCGTTTCTTATTCTTCTTATTACATCTATTTTCTATTTTTGAATCTGTTTATAATGCAAAAAAATAAGGCATTAAAATTAATAATTAAGCCAAAATTCACATAGGCCCTGAATCGCAAATGCGCCTCTCTCAGTTCCATTATGCATTTGACAATAAACATCAGTCATCAGAGAGAGAGAGAGAGAGAGAGAGAGAGAGGTGTTTGAATACTGACGTTGGTCCGTTTTTGAAATTGATGACCTCCATGAAACATCCAGAACAGGCCATTTCACATTTCAAGGGTATCGATCAGGGCGGTACTCTTCTGTCAAGCTTTTCGTTCAGTGCAAAATAAGACATGAATCAGTGCGAATTCAGATATAAACTTTCAGATATAATATATATAATCCTGGCCATTCAATATCCTTTTCTCTCTCACTCGTATAAACATTTATACGCACATACAAATGTTCCATTCACGTGTGGGTATGAGTGTGTTTACTATTACAAAGATCACTGTGGTGATTTCTGTGTGGATATTGATAATTTTATTAAGGTTTTGATTTTTTTTATCCATGCTTATGTGTATTTTCTATTTTTTCAAATGTACTTTTCACTAACGATTAGGAAAACAGTTGACACAACATGAATATGAATATGTTTTATAGGCTATAAGCCAAACCATTCCGTCAACTTAGGATTCGTTGCTTTTATTTTCACAAACTAAATATCTAAAGTATCCGATAAATTTAGCAACATTTTTTTTTCAGGTAGGTTCTGGTCAGGGAATGATGCCGACCCAGGTAATTCTGATAATATATAGCCTAACAAATTGAAAATATACTGTATTCTAAAATGAGAGTAAAGGCGACTGTTTCCTCTATGTATGCTTAGTTCTTGTTAAAAAGGGTTAATGGAAATGAACTTCATTTGCTTCCAAAACCACACATATACTGTGTTGAAGCATCCATCTAATGTCTCTAAAGTAAAGAACTTGTAAACAAGGACTATAGATTTGAAGTGTCATAACCCTATCATTTCATATTAATTCCGGAATGGACAAGAAACTGGTGAAATTCGTATAAAAATTTCTGTCTTTTTCATGGCCATTATTTATTATATATCTCGAAATTTATTAGACGTATAGGACAATAATGTTAAAATCACTGGTACCTATCTATCTATCTATCTATCTATCTATCTATCTATCTATCTATCTGTATAGATAGATAGATGGAGAGATATTTTGGTAATCGTAATCTACACAGGTGTTTGTAAGAGAGATTCAGAGTACTAATGAATTGCGCGCGTGAAGGAATAAAAATATACTCACTTGACAACTGATGGTGATGGAAACAAAAATTTCTTCCTTCATTACTGCGATGGATCTTTTCCTCAAGCAAGTCTC
Source organism: Macrobrachium rosenbergii (assembly GCF_040412425.1). NCBI lineage: Eukaryota > Metazoa > Arthropoda > Malacostraca > Decapoda > Palaemonidae > Macrobrachium > Macrobrachium rosenbergii. Next base: position 28,017,398 of record NC_089786.1, read on the forward strand.
TTTGCTTTCAGCTAAACAGCATGTGGCATCTTTCATTCGTCCATATACTTATTACGATTTTTTTTTTTTTTTTATTCCTAGCGTGTGGTAAAGATCCTAATAACTTCGCTACCATTAACATGCTTTCTGCTTATGTTTACCTTTCCGTCTTTTCACAAGGAAAGTAATAAGAAATAAAATAAACATAGAATGGTTCTTGGAGAGG
>NC_089786.1:28022602-28027602 GCF_040412425.1 Macrobrachium rosenbergii
GAAAAGAGACTGGAAAGCGGAAGCTCCTGTAAAAGAAAGAATAAAACAGCTAAAGATACTGAAAAGATTGGAAGAAACTTAATGGATCTAGAAATAGGTAATTGAGTCCCTAAATGGGTGAAAGAGAGGAATCATTATTTACTAATATTTAACTGAAGAAGCTGAATAGGATGGGATAACAACTTGATTGGACGACTCTAACAGTATACAGAAGATTTTTTATTAACTGAAGATTGGAAGAAACTTGGTAGGATATGGGGAGAAAAGAATGTTATTTTGAAAGGGGTGAAAAAAAGGAGAATAAAGAAAAGAGAATGGACTAAGAATGAGAAGAAAATTAATAGGATGGGATGAGCCAAGGATTGGAGAGCTCCTCAAAAGTTAAAAGAGGAAAGAGGAGAGTCCCAGAGAGAGAAGCCATGATTCTAGAGAGAGAACTTGATGAAAGAGTCAAGATGCTTTGGGAAGAAAAGATGCTGTCTTAGAAAAGGCATAAAGAGCTGAAATGAGACAAAAGAGAGATTGAGAGAGAGAGAGAGAGAGAGAGAGAGAGAGAGAGATAGCAGCCTCAAATGGTTTCTGACGTCTCATTGTTACCCGAAACAAATAGATCGTTTCTGAATGCTCCGAAGTTTAATTTGAGATGAGTATATTTAACAGGAGGGCTTTTGTCAAAGGATTAACCAGACAGGAAACACCAACGCTCTCTCTTTTCTCTCTCTTCCTTCCTATAGCCCTCCCGACGAGGCCACACTTAAGGTAGTCAATGAAGAATGCGGATTGCATATATCACAATTGTTAAGGTTGGGATTTTTTTTTATTTTTTTAGGTCTATTCTTTCTTGGTCTTCACGGCGTCAGAAAATCATCTTGTGCAGTCTCTCTCTCTCTACTCTCTCTCTCTCTCCCTCCCTCTTATCTCTCTCTCTCTCTCTTTATCTCTCTCTCGCTGTCTAGAAGTTAGAGCTCGTATGTGTATAATGTGTATAATGTATAATGAGAAAATGGCAATATATATATATATATATATATATATATATATATATATATATATATATATATATATATATATATATATATATATATACATACTGTATATACATATATTATTTATCTCTATATATGTATTTTATAATATATATATATATATATATATATATTATAATATATATATATGCAGAGAGAGAGAGAGAGAGAGCATTCATCCCATAGGAGTGTCATCCGAAGGGGTAAAGTTGCTAACACGTAGCCATTGACAGAGGTCTCCACTCACTCAGATCGTACACTATCACACCTCGTAGCTTCTAACTCGTCCAGAGAGGGCTGCGGTAATCCAGTCAGTCTCTGAACCCTGGAATCGCGTTAACTTCCATTATCTTAAAGAATTCTTAAACGCAGGACTGGGAAGCGAATGGCTAGCTAACGAGATTTAGTGAACATCCGCTCGGGGCTAATTCTATCCCAGCTGAGAAGGCAGATTCTTTATTTATTTCATTTTTTTAAAAGGATTTTCTTAGGGGTTGCGACACTCGCAAACACAAACGGTTTGTTGGGTGTTTTGTTTAGTTCTGAATGGAGTTAGTCCGTCGCAAATTAATTGGGGAAGATTGTATATCCGGTGAGTTTGGCTATTTTTAAGCCGTAGTCCTATCATGATACTTCCTTTATATATATATATATATATATATATATATATATATATATATATATATATATATATATATATACACACACAATTATATGTGTGTGTATGCACCCTAATGTGCGTTGGTCTGTTTGCCATGTGCTCAGTCAGTACAAGTAAAAATAAGCAGAATTTTCTACTTGATAATTTCAGAGAGCAATTGTTGAGTATTGTACAGTATATCAGTGCATTATAATATACTATATCTCCTCTCTCTCTCTCTCTCTCTCTCTCTCTCTCTCTCTCTCTCTCTCTCTCTCTCTCTCTCAGCAGATATTAACTCAGGGCAACTCTATTTCAGTCCTGGGTTACTTTTCCCATGAAACTCGATATTAAAGGAAAGAGTGAGTTGATAAATTAAAAGAAAGAGTGAATTGATCAATTGAATGAAAGAGTGTTGAATTGATTAATTAAATGAAAGAGTGAATTGATTAATTAAAGGAAAGAGTGAACTGATGAATTAGAAGGAAGAGTGAATCGATAAATTAAATGAAACAGTAAATAATAAGCTAAAAGAAAGGGAGAATCGATAAAATAGAGGAAAGAGTGAATTGATGAATTCGAGGGAAAGGGCGTTGATGAATTAGAGGAAAGAGTGAATTGATAACTTAAAGGAAAGATATTTGATAAATTAAAGGAAACAGTAAATTGATAAATTAAAGGAAAGAGTGAATTGATCAAAATAGAGGAAAGAGTGAATCGATGAATTAGAAGAAAAGGGTGAAATGGTAAATTAAAGGAAGGAGTGAATTGATAATGGCAAGATTGAACTAATGAATTAAAAGAATGAGTTAGTTGATGAATTAGAGGGAATATTTAATTGATAAATTAAGTGAAAGAGTGAATTGATGAACTAGACTGGTCAGCGAGTAAAAGTGTGGATGGACAAAGGGCGATAATCGTACTTTGAATTTATGCCTAAAAGGTAAGACATAAAAGATACGGTCAGATTTCCGTTGAATGAGTAATAAAAAGTGATAGATGTATAGATATACTTACATCTAGTGTGGAAAAAGAAGGTATTAAATCTCGTCATTAAAAATACTGAGACGGCTTAACTGAGATAATCAATGTATTTAATATGCAATAAAAGTTCTATAAAAACGGATAATCGTAATAATACTCAATTTATGAATAAAAGCGATATATAAGTAAAAAATGCGCCGAGCTTTCGTCGGCGCAATCGAGTTTTCTGTACAGCGCATAATCGAGGCCGCCGGAAATACATCTACCTGTAGGTGGTCTCGTTATAATGCTGTATGAGCCGCGGCCCATGAAACTCTCAGCCGGCCGTGGTGGCCTGTGTTGTTGCGTTGCCAGAAGCACGATTATGCCTAACTTTAATCTTGAATAAAATAAAAACTACTGAGGCTAGTGGATGATCAACATACTAATTTGCAGCCCTCTAGCCTCAGTAGTTTTATAAGATCTGAGGGCGGACAGACAAAGCCATCTCAATTGATTTCTTTTACAGAAAACCAAAAGGCCTAATTATACGTCACAGCATATAGTTAAAAATACGAGAAAGAAAAATTACCAGAGAATAGAATTATTGGGCAATGCAAATCTGCTTGCCAGTAGTGTGTAAAATAATGTTAACAGAAACGAGAGAGAGAGAGAGAGAGAGAGAGAGAGAGAGAGAGAGAGAGAGAGAGAGAGAGAGAGAGCATTTATCCGGTAGGAGAGGCGGTTCTACTTGATATGCAATCTAAAGAAATTCAACAGAAACAGAAGTTAGATAATAGTTCCTCTGCTTAATAATATAAAAGAAACTAGAAGAAGAAGAAGAAGTAGTAGTAGTAGTAGTAGTAGTAGTAGTAGTAGTAGCAAATCGAAGTGAACCGCCATTTGAAATTTGAAATTGGCTCGTTACGATGTCCCGAAACTTTGTCCTTGGATAAGAAAAGTATCTTGTTAGAGCAGGAAAATTTGAAAGGGGAACCGATTGGGGAGTTGGGGTGGGGGCGGTAGTGTTAGCAGGTTGGGGAAAGGGAGGGAGGAGTGGGGTTTTTTTTTTTGGGAGGGGGAGGAGGACCTTAAGCCTAAAAAAAGTTGGATCGTTTAAGTTTCCTTTTTCATCCGATGGCCCGAGACAACAACAATCGTCGTTTTCATTTTTATATTTATTCCCATATTTCATAAACGTCTTAAAAAAATGGGGCTGGGGTGAATGTAGGGGAGAGACAGGGGCAGGAAGGGAGGGTGTCACACGAAAGGATGCCAAGTTTGTTTTTATTATTTTTTATTATTATTATCATCATTATTCCGTATCGTATCATAAATCCAATGAAAGATAAAAGTCAGCGTGAATTTTTTGGTTCGTTAGGCTAGGAAGATATTCTTTTCGAGTTTATCTTTTCATCTCGTCCATAAATAATAAATGTAAGATAAGATGATGAGTGTCTGTTGTTTTTCTCTTTCATCTCATTAAGCCCGGAGGTAAGCTGTTCAGCTTATCTCTCTTTTCCATCGCTTCCATATATAACTAAGTAGAGAATAAAAGTCAGTATATATATATTTTTTTAAATCATAACTAAAGTTAAGCTTCTGTTTTTCCTGTTTTTATTTCCTTTAACACTATTGCATGTCGTAAAGTCAATGTATTTTTGCCTCGTTAAATTTAGAGGAAACGAATTTTTTTATTGTAGGTAATCGGGTCTTAGGAAAGGAATGAGTTAACATATATATATATATATATATATATATATATATATATATATATATATATATATATATATATATATATACATACATATATATATACACACACATATATATATACATTATATGGAGTATATATATAAAGACTGGAAGAGATTGGAAATTATGATTCCAATTTCAGTTGATAAAACCAATTTATATTTTTAACAATATACGTAAGTTATCGTTTATTGCAATTGAAAATATCCTACAGATTGGCAAGACTGTAGATTCTAATCTGTGGTTATTTTCCCTTCGTCAGATACGAAGATTCCACAAACTTCTAAAACATCATCATCATCATCATCTCTTTCTTCTTCTTCTTCTTCTTCTTCTTCTTCTTCTTCTTCTTCTTCTTCTTCTTCTTCTTCTTCTTCTTCATTGTCCCCTTCCTTTCGATTCTGAGATATTTTATCTCTCTCTCAACTTCGTCGTCATCAGTATTGAAAAACTTTTTCGAAGACCAGTCGGAAATAAACCAAACGAAGGGAAGAAAGGAATAAAAAAGAAAGAGATGTGAGAGAGAAAAAAAAAATCGATGACCAGAGAAGCATTAAGAAAACTTTCCTTCACATCCAGCGTCGATACATCAGCTGAAAAGGAGTGACGTGAGAGGA
>NC_089786.1:28032602-28065102 GCF_040412425.1 Macrobrachium rosenbergii
TATATATATATATACTTATAATGACCCGAGGGTGTTATATATATATATATATATATATATATATATATATATATATATATATATATATATATATATATATATATATATATATATATATATATATATATATATATATATATATATATATATATAATATATAGTTCATATATATATATATATATATATATATATATGCGCATACTTATATATATATATATATATATATATATATATATATATATATATATATATATATATATATATATATATATATATATATATATATATATATATATACAGACTGGACTGGTTTGATGAGAAATTTACATACATTATAATTGATTCTGCCACGAAACCAAGGGAGTGCAGTGTGTAATAAAAAAAAGGGGTTAATTAACACTTACCTCAGACTTTTCCTGGTTATAATTTAAGGTGGAAGGTGGCCATATTGGAATTTAGAATTCTTTGCCAATTTACATGGGTTTATTCAGGGAAACTTGACAAATTAACATTAATAAATTAACAGTTAGACACCATACGACAGGATCGCTGAGGGACAGATTCAAAATAGGCACAATAACGATAATGACATGAATCGGCAAACAAATGAGTGGATAAAACGGGCCAATCTGCAATAATCAGTCTATGATGATGATCCCTTTCAGTCTGCCCTGACTATGAGGAATAATAATATCTATGATGGGGTTCCAGGATGGAGGAAATACTTCATGAAAATGGTTGGCACAATGGAACTTCTCTAACTACGACCAGGAACTTGTGGCAGGCCAAATGGAAGCAAGGAATGGGTGCAATCATGCAATGTGTCTTGTTCTCCTGCAAGATATGTCCTCGTTAGCCCTGATCAAATTAAGGGGAAGAGAATCTGCCTACTGCAGATTACTGGCAACTTTCTTAACTACAACACACAAATTATCCTAGAAGGTGCTTTTGATGAAAGCCCGAGTCTCGAAATAGCGAGTGCGTCAACAATGGACACGTAATTATATGCGCCCAAAGTTAACTACCGCTTGGTTAATTTTTAATTTAACAGCTGAATAGCCCTTAGATTGCACTGGTGGAGGGATAAATGATTGTTTATCGGGATCGTTACTAAAATTCCAATCTCGTAATGGCAAGGCAAGGGATACAGGCAAGATTTGGACAAAGGAAGATTGTTCGTGGAGAATAGGTTAAAGTTAAAAAGAGGAGGGAAATTGGAGTGTAGTACAAGGGACAGGGCTGGCTAAATGACTGTTTGCAACGCACTGGAACCTGTTCAGGTGTTGTAGGCGCCCCACAATCCAGGTTACCTGTCCATCGACGATCGATGCCACCACCAGCTAGAAAGGAGAATCGCGAGATTCCGCTCCAGATGAAGTCACAGAGATCTCTGTCTCCCTTTGGAACAGCAGATTGCATTCGCGTTGGGGGTGGGGGAGGGCGGCAGCTGTACCTGCAAGCAAGCCAAGTAAGCCAGCAAGGAGGGTATGGAAAAGCACACTTATCTTAATATGCCTATAGAAGCAAACTTACCTGTTCCACCAGCCCAAAATGCCCTTCTGCCTTCCTAATCCCTACATGGCTCCCCATCGCTTGATGGGGAAAAAGGGGCAAAGGGGTTTTGGTATTGTTCTTCGCATCGTACGATTCTTAAGGGGGGGAAATCTAGGTGAATTCTGGTAGCAGGGGGGTTTTAAGAGGGAGGCTCATTGTCTTCCCCGGCGTGGGCATTTTCTGTAGGCTTGGAAGGCGTGCGTTCTCTGTCCCTATGAGTAAAACAACTGAGTTCCGCCATATTGGCGCCAGCTATACGCTAACGGGATTTATATCTCTCGGAAATAAGTTAGCTAGATAGGAGCTAAATAGGAGGGGAATGGACAATCTTAACAATATATATATATATATATATATATATATATATATATATATATATATATATATATATTGATATATATATATATATATATATATATAAAAACACACTATTTAAACATTACAACCGTATACTTCGGACACTTGCTTCCGTGCTCCTGTTCACTGGTAGAATATGGACGGATGAAATGTTACAAGGGTATATATACAAAGCATATATAGGTGTGGCTGGCTATTGTAACATTTCATCTGTCCATTTATTCTACCAGTGAACAAGGCACAGCTGGGGAAAATGCCTGAAATATATGCTCCAAACGTTTAAATAGTGTTTTATGGGCCTTTTATATTCATATTTCACTGTGGTATTACAAAGAAAGAAGACATTCATATATATATATATATATATATATATATATATATATATATATATATATATATATATATATATATATATATATATATATATATATATATATATATATATATATATATATATATATATATATATATATATATATATATATATATATATATATATATATTATATATATATATATATATATATATATATATATATATATATATATATATATATATATATATATATATATATATATATATATATATATATATATATATATATATATATATATATATATATATATATATATATATATATATGTGTGTGTGTGTGTGTGTGTGTGTGTGTGTGTGTGTGTGTGTGTGTGTGTGTGTGTGTGCTTTTAATAATAATCTATACAAACAGGTGGATGGGATGGGACAGGGGTCGCCTCTGTCCCAACTTTTGCTATCTTTATGTGCTCCCTGGAGGAGCACATTTTGGAAGGTTGTCCCCTCTCCTTCCATCCCTTATTTTATTCACGGTATATAGATGACACTTTTGTCCTGTTTAAAAATGATTATGATGCAGAAAGATTTTTACACTTTGCCAGTCAATTTCACATCAAGATTAAGTTTACCCTGGAAAACGAACATGAAGGTAAGGAGGCTTTTTTAGGTGTTTTATTTTCAAAAGAGCATGATCATTTTAATACTAACATTTACAGGAAGAAGACATTTACGGGTCATGGCTAAAATTTTTATAGATTTTGCTTTTTTAATTTCAAAGTGAATACCATTTATACACTTGTACAAAGAGCTTTTACTTTAACATCCAACTGGGCCGCTTTTCGCCGTGAAATTTTATTTATAATCCAGTATTTTAACAATGATTGCTTCCCAACCAAACTGATTTACAAAATCATCCACCAGGTCCTTGATAAGAAATTTTCCCCTACCATCTCTACTTACAATGTTCCTAAACTTCTTATGTTTGCCAGCCTTCCATATATACCAAATAACCACAATTTTCAGAACCAAGTTATCAAGGTGATCCACAGGCACACTGGAGCCCTCAACTTGAAACTTATTCCAAACAATCATACGACTATTGGCTCATTGTTTTCCATGAAAGATCGGCTCTGTCCCTTGATGACGTCGGGCTTAGTATATGCGTATAAGTGCCCGGATGTAATTCGGGAATTGTGTGGGTTCGACCCAACGTTTACACAAGGTAAGAGCTGATTCCCATATTGGAATAAGTCATCGTACTGGCTACAAACTATCCAGCTCGGAATTGTCCATTATCAGAAACCATGCTAACAACTGTAAAACACCTATTTAGTATGATTATTTCAAAATTATAGGCCAAGGAAAAGAAACAGCAGAATTGTTTATACTTGTAGAAACTCATTATCAAATTGGAAGTCCTTTCTCTTAATCACCAAACTATTGCTGTTCCACTGTTTATTGCCTAATTTGGTTGTTGATACTTTCGATTTTCTGTTCTGTAGGTTTATATGAATAATAGTGTGCTTTTTACTCTTGCTTTGAAATGTTGGTGTTTGACCCATAAGTGTGTCTGTGATTTTACTTATTGGTTTTGTTATTCCCTTTTTTATTGGGCAATTTCAAATTCTCTTTTATTATTTTTAATTTATGTGTAATTTAGTGCATAGGTTTTAATGTGTCTGTGATTTTACTTAGTGCCTAATTCATTTTTATATAATTTTAATTCCGTGATTTTTTATGTATAATTTTTAAATGGAATTTAGTGCATATATTTTCATGTATTTGTTTAATGTTTTGAAAGCACTCTAATCTGATATTTCATTTATAGATGTCCCTGATGATGTGACAAAGGGTCACGAAACCTAGGATTAAACTAATGTACATGGAATCTCAATGGCGTCGTGAGGGTTGCTGGCGCCCCGGAGCAAAGTCTTTTATGGGCCCCCCAAAAGGGGGGAGGGCGGCGTGGGAGGGCTATTTTCATTTGAGTGTGCTAATCTTGACAGGAAATGTTTGCCTTCATTATTTTAGATATATTGTGTTGAAAACAAAACATTCTAATTTGTATAATAATATTCTGGAATGATAAAACACAACCCGAATTTGGAAACTGAAATAGTTTATTTTACATCTAATAGATATACTGTAATTAATTAATCATTAGCCCTCATAAATAGATTCCAAAATGTTGATAATATAACTAAAATGTAGATTATAGTAAAGCATCACAGTAACCAGTAACTCTTAATAACCAAGGACAAATGGCAAATTAAATAAATTTGACTAAAAAAGGAGTTAAACATTAGGGAATACAGGGGCTAAGAAAATCATGAAAATGTACAATTTGTTGCCAGCATAGAAGTTAATACTAGAAAAAAATAGATGCATAGAAGTTAATACTAGAAAAAATAGATTTTGTGGTAAATACTGAATAGTTATAATACCTGAAAAGAAAACTAGTAAGAACAAAGATGAATTAGTTCACTAAGTATAAACCTTACTTTTCTTTAAAGAATGTTTCACATGCGTCAAAATAATGAAAACAAAAAAAATTCAGTGGTGGATGCTTAGGATCAACCATATGCAAGGAAACAAAGTGGTATGAAGGTATTAGAATGTAAAGATAATTAGACAGATATTGATAACAGAAAACCTAAACAAAGAAAATTATTGATAATGAATTATAGGACATTAAGTATTGATGCACGCTGCAATGTGTTACAGCCGCAAATTTGTCTATCACTTCATCAAAGTTTATTTAGTTTGCGACCTCTTGCTCTACACTTAGTAGAGTTAAAGCTGACAATCTCTCTTGCCCAATAGATGTTCGCAGATACGACAAGGTAAGTTTCAGCTTACTGAATGATCGCTCACAACTAGCAATTGATACTGCAATGGTCAGCAGTATCTCGAAGGTTTGGAAAAACACGGTCATCCCCATATTGTACAATGAAACAAGGTAATTCCTGTGGGTTAGTGATCAGCATTCTGCAATCTACAATTTCGCTGAACAGTTCCAAGCCATCTAAGTCAGTGTCATGGAAACTTGCCACATTAATGCACCTTTCTTTGATGTATGCTTCGCTGGCTGTAGAAAGCAACTCCTTAATATCCAAAAGAATGCCAAACTTAGAATCCAAATTATGCAATCTGATGAACCGTTCGCCCATTTCATTATGCATTCTGTCAATAGTATCTTTTAGCAGACGTTGCAGCTCATTTTCTGCAGTGCGTTATGCACAAAAAATGTTCACGAAAGAAAACGAAACACTAGATTCATGGGGGTAACTATCCAATATCTTTGCACTGACTCGCATTCACTGAACCACTTATTTTATAAGTACGTAATAAAATTTGATAGTATAGTAATTAACAAATAATGATTACATTTATATATAATGAACATTAAAGGAAGTAAATCTTCATTAAATATAAAATATGTCCTGAAAACTCATAAAAACTTAAAGATTCTAAGTTACTGGCTTCATCACCCCATTTCCCCCTAAATAGATGCCTTCCCAACTTCAAATTTGGCGCCTCCTCAATGCTGCGCCCGGGGAAATATGTCCCCCCCCCCACAACCACCCCGCCTTCACGACGCCTCTGTGGAATCTACTTGTTTTCCTCCACCCGCCCATTTTAACATGCTGAAAGAATTTTCATGTTTTGCTTATATATATATATATATATATATATATATATATATATATATATATATATATATATATATATATATATATATATATATATATATATATATATATATATATATATATATATATATATATATATATATGGGTGTGTGTGTGTGTGTGTGTGTTTATATAGGAGAGTAAAAAAGTCTTCAAAACATCATTACTTTTTCTCCTGGCAAAGATACTGATCTTTTGACAAATCCACAATATACTTGCAGATGCACGCAATCGCTCGCATTTGCTAGTTCCCATACCCGTACCATATGTCTCATACCAATACCCATATATATACCATACCCCTACCTATACCCATACCCATATCCATTCCATACCCATACCCACATCCGTACCCTTCCCCTGTACCATACTGATACTTATACCCATACACATACCCATATCCGTACCATACTCATACCCATATCTGTACCATACCAATACTTATACCCATACCGTTACTGGTACCCATAGGTTGCCCATAACCTTACTGTACCCATACCCATACTCATAACTATTCCATGCCCATATTCATATCCATACCCATACCATACCCTTCCCATATCCATACCATACCCATTCCAATATCTGTACCATACCCATAACCTACCCATACCCATAGCCATAGCTAAATTAATCCTACTAATAATAGTCAGCAATAGCCTATGGGCAGCACCGACCTGTTTACCTTCCTGTCATATACTAACAACTGGCTACATCTTGGTGTAGGTGCAAGAGCAGCTACTGATGGGTTTTGAACCAATTCTGGTGCCATTGGCGGTTCTGGACCACCACCAGTAGTGCCTGCTGTTTGTCTAGTATTACCCACTGAGACTATTTCAAAACAAAAATAACAAGCTCAGACAAAAATCTTTTATTATATACTGTTGGGTAACTTAATGTTGAAAGTTTCTGGACAGATATCAAACTATTATTCTTGAAAGACGCCTTCACAACTCCAGGATCTTTCGAAGCGAGCTTCAGCTCCTGAAGCATTCCTGGAAAAATACCCAATGGATTATAACATCTTAAGCTCTTAAAGACTCCATGATCCTGTAACGTTGTCTTCACCTCCTAAACGGATTCCGGTCTGATCCACGTCCCTCCATGGAAGAAATCCACAATCTGTCTTCGGAATCGTCTCTTCCACCTCCTGGAGAAACTTCCATTAGATTATAACGTCTTCTTAAATCTTAAAGACCCCAGTTGTGTAATAGGAGTAGTATTTGGTGCGATCCTCATGATGCAGGTGCTTCACAGTTACCACATGAAGTTAATAAAAAACTTCATATAAATTCTAAAGGTCAAGCAAGTTACATTTGGATTTGAAAAACCTGTACACTACTTTTATTTTTAAAAATGATGTCTATAAACATTTTGTTAGAGGCACTCAATGTCAGCACATTTTATTTCATCATAAAACATGGAAATGGGAAGAGGGAAGTGGGAGGGGGGAAGAGGGATGGGATAGGATGAGGGGGAGTGGATGGGGAAGGTGAAGGGGAGGAAGAATGGGGAGAGGAGGAGAAGGAAGAAGAAGGGGGAAGAGCAGGGGAGGGAAGTGGAAGGGTAGGGGAGAGTTAAGGGAAGGGAGGGGAAAGGGGAAGGGTAGGGGAGGGAAAGAGAGGTGAAGGAGGAGGGGGAAGGGTAGGGGAGGGGAGGGGAGATGGAGGAGGAGGGAGGAGAGGGGAGGAGGAAGGGGAAGGTATGGGGAGGTGGAGGGGAGAGAAGGGTAGGGGAAAGAGAGAAGCTCCGGGAGGGGAGGGAGGGAAGGGGAAGGGAAGAGGTAGGAGGACCTCACACACACACACACACAACACACCCAGAAAGGTAGCCAAGGAAATTTATATAATAGATAGCTTGATGAGTCTGTTGATCTGTACTCTGATTGGCAGATTCTGCGTCGCTGACATTTCTTGAGAAATCGATTATGTGGCATGTGCCATATAAAAGGTTCATGTAAACATCTAACTACATAACCACAAAAATACACACACACACACACACACACACACACACATATATATATATATATATATATATATATATATATATATATATATATATATATATATATATATATATATATATATATATATATATATATATATATATATATATATATATATATATATATATATATATATATTATATATATATATATCTTTTAAGTGTGTAAAGTTTTGTTTGTCTTTAAGTTTTGGATTAGCCTAGAGGCATTTTTCTTAGCCAGGAGAAAAAGAAAAATTATGTTTTGATGTTTTCTTTACATTTTTATTAATTTCCGTATTTCTTTTTTCACTACTTCAGAGGATAGCTTGCAATATAGGAATAATATTAGTGGAAAACGAAGAACAATCATGTGCTGATTAACACAGTATTTTCTTATTCTCTTGTGTAATTTATGAAGGGCGCTGGTATGGCATTGCTTAATTCTTCATAGCTTTCAAGGGCTCTTGGTCCCTAGTTAGAAATGTGAATCATAAATTTAGGAGGCTAGGGTCCATAAAGAGTAAAGGATTCTGTTCCTCTACTATATAGAACTGTGTGTCATTAGAGCAATATCCTTCAACAAATGACGCAAAAAATGGTCTCTCTGTTTCCCGCAGAGAATCAGTATTAACCCATTGTGTTTTTACTTGATGCAGAGTACATATATATTTTGTAAAATTCTTTATAAAGATAAATGATTTAAAATTAACTCCAAAATTGGGAGTTACCATTATAATATCTGTATTGAGTATTTTGAGACTATTTTATCTAAGGAACTTCTACAAGGTATCGAATTTTTCTTTCAATATTCCGGAAATTAAAAGATAAATTACAATATTTTAGAGGAACCTGCAATAAAGACTTAATTTTCCAGACTTGGAGTGTTTTTTTGTATATGTAAGTATTTGTTTGTTGATTTACTTTAACCAGTTTTTATTTTTATTTTTTTTTTTCTATTTGTACTTGTAGTCTGTTCCGTACGAACGATATCTCACTTTGAATAATAATAATAATAATAATAATAATAATAATAATAATAATAATAATAATAATAATAATAATAATAATAGTATATATAGAGAGAGAGGAAAATAGTTTATGCATTTGTTGTTTTGCCCTAAACTAAACATCTGACATTTTCACCCCTTAGGAGGGGCTCCCAACCCATCAGATAATTCAGTTCCCTCGTGTCTAATATTTCGCTCAGAATTATTGCGTGGAATTTTTTTTATTCGGGGTGTGTAAAGAAGCGAAGTTCCTGGAAAAACAGAATACCTAGTTTAAAATGTGCTCTGCATTCCTTCTCTTCCTTCTTGTTCCGTTTTCTCATCAAGACATCAAAGACCCGTGTCACACCTCAGCCATTCGTCTTAATATATACGTGCGACTGTAATAACCAAACACCTACTGCTTCTAATAGGAACCTGGGAAAGAGGGAGGACTGGAATCTCGGCTGTAGGGATGGCTGTGATAAAGCTCATAGTGTGATGGCATAATGACGTGTAAGGCAAGAACGATACATCGAGCTGCCTGTCCCTTGGAAGACCAATTCATCCAAAAGATGAATGCATTTCTCAGCTTCCCATTTATCTCGGGATATGAGGAGGAAACATTCAATAAGCGAAATAAGCAAAAAAGTAATTTTTTCTCTTGTGGTTTTCCTTAATTTTCTTGGTGCAAAGGAATGTAAAAATTCGTTGGTTTTATTTATTAGATGGTGTTGCATATTTCATTAAAACTAAACTTGAATATTATTTCATAAGTTATAGGAAAATTTTACATTTTGAACTGAAACAACATGTTATGAAGAATTTCCCCCACATAGTTGGGTTTCTTTGGGATGAAAATATATTTTGAGATTTTGAAATAATTTAAGATTTAACTGCCGGGAATGAAAATAGAGATAAGAATCGACTACACAACGATTACATTTGAAACAATATATTGTTTTTAATAATTGCTCTACTTTCACAATTCTTTTATACTGACATTGCTTAAATGATGATAATGTTTCCTTTTTTGGAAATGTAGCAAAGTGGTGAATAAATATTATCGACTAACTGAAACAGCAACATCTGCTAAGAGACTTGGTTTTATATATATATATATATATATATATATATATATATATATATATATATATATATATATATATATATATATATATATATCTATATATATATATATATATATATATATATATCTCTCTCTATATATATATATATATATATATATATATATATATATATATATATATATATATATATATATATATATATATATATATATATATATATATATATATATATATATATATATATATATATATATATATATATATGTATGGCCGTGTGGCTAAATTTCGCGTCACTGCATATGATTCTTGTCTTCCGTGGTTCGATATAGATATATATATTATCAACTAAAAATTCCCATTCTGGTAACATATATATATATATATATTCTCGATTATATATATGGATATTAAAAAGGGCGTAAATATATATATATATATATATATATATATATATATATATATATATATATATATATATATATATATATATATATATATATATATATATATATATATATATATATATATATCTATATATATCTATATATATATCTCTATATATCTCTATATATATATATATATATATATATATATATATATATATATATATATATATATATATATATATATATATATATATATATATTTATATATATATATATATTTATCGTATATATATATATATATATATATATATATATATATATATAAATATATATATATATATATATACACTTGTTGGCCGTGTGGCTAAAATTCATGTCACTGTAGTCCTGAAATTCTTTTCTTCCACTGGGAGCCCACGAGACGACGATAGCTTATTATCAACTAAAAAATTCCCATTCTGGTAACATATCTTGAAAATATATTATTCTCGAGGTTGAGTGAATTGGATATTAAAGGGCGTTTGTAGCTTAATGCTTGCTTATATGAATCAATAATGTGATAAAATTAAATATATATATATTAATATATATGTATATATATATATATATATATATATATATATATATATATATATATATATATATATATATATATATATATATATATATATATATATATATATATATATATATATATATATATATATATATATTACTGATTATAAAACTTTCATTTTCGTCTATATGATTATAATTACATAAATTTTAGATATTTTTATTGAATGAATTTTTCTCGCTATTGGATGGTAGTATTGAAAAACAGTCTATACACATCACAAATGAAAGGTCTTCCAAAGCTGGTCGAAACCGCTCGGCCACTTTACGCGGAGAGCCGAAATCAGACCCCAGCCACTGGGACCCTTAATGAGATAGCTGCTTCATCTGCCCAAACAGAGTTTTCTACAATGTTTGGCAATTTAACATTATCTTGAATGATCATAAAAATTTTGTATACATCACACTCATAAACCATGTTCTTAAAAAAATAAATAAAACGCCACTTGATTAAAGGAGACTAATGTCTTTAGAGGGCAAATTAATATTCCAGTCGCTATGAATTACAGAACAATTGTATATATATATATATATATATATATATATATATATATATATATATATATATATATATATATATATATATATATATATATATATATATATATATATATATATATATATATATATATATATATATATATATATATATATATATATATATATATATATATATATATCAGTTAAATGGTCCTCAATTTACAGGTCAAATATTTTATGTTCCAGAGTTCATTAAAGGGGTTCTCTAATAAAGCATGAATATTTTGTGCATAAAACTCTCATTTGTTAGCCATTTTATTTTTATTATTACTATTATTATTCATTACTATCATTATTCTGCTTGAAACACGCTAAACATTGACAATTCGAAATCCCACTAACTACCTAGACAGTATTTTACTTTTTACTACAGGACAACGCGAAAGCTAACGCTATACAGATAGAGTATGGAATGTGGGAATAGATTTCCACCCAACCACAGATATAAGCATAGATTCCCACCCACCCACACATGCAAACACACACACACGTAAACTCCGCTACTTAACCTCCTTACATGTTTTAAAGCCCTGACTTCCAGAATTTCTGCTTCTACAGTTAAACAGCACTTTCTTGCCTTCCCTTTGCTTCTTCCTTCAAGCATCTCCGAATAAGTAAGTTTTTCGTGTCGAAAATACTAAACCTGAACGCCGCTTCCGATACACGTTTTACTTGTTCGTCATTAATGAGTGCTTGCTATATCACATTACCCTTCTTAGTTGTCTAAGCTTATCCAGTTAATGTATACTACCTTTGTAATGAATTAACTCTTAATATATAATTGAAACTATAATAATCATAATAACAATAATAATGACAGAAATGCTTATATGATACAGTCTGAATTATTTTAATGTTAACTAGCAGTGGAGAGAGAGATAGGAACGACTGGTGCTGGGTGAAGGATGTTTGCGGAAAATGTGCTTAGCTAATCATAACGTCTGCATCAGAAGTGGCGTGCCAGGTTGTTGTCAGGTTGCTGATTAACAGCACAATATTTATTTTATCCAAGGATGTTGAGTATGTTCTACGTGTTTTGCATTAATATTCTTTTAAACATTTATGTGTGTACAATTGTTTTTTGACATATTTTTTCGATTTTGTCCAGAAAGAGAAAGGGCTCCTGATTCACTGCATTAGCTTGGAAAATATAGGAATCAACTAAGCCATGATTTTCATTTAAATTAACAAAACTAATCATTACTAAATATAAGGATGTAAGTTCCTTATACATTCAGAGAATCTACCTTTTTCATTTCTCAAAAAGTGTCTCTCAAATACAATGATGCTATGTATATAATTCAGCATTATTAGTTCATGATGACAGATCAACATCGGACTTTGAAGCTAAAAAACCGACAAATTAAATAACAAATATATTTAAAATCACATATAGTTTCGGAGCTTCACGCTCCCTCTTCAGTGTGGAGACTGTCTACAAACTGACGTGTGAGCATGACGCTCCGAAAGAGAATGTGGTTTTGAATATATTTGTTCTCCAATTTGTGGTGTAAATTTATCTTTGAATGATCTTTTGCATATTTGAAAAGATATATTCCTTTAATCGTTGATCTTAGCTGGCAATAGGAAAGGGGCTACCAATATATTTTTCTTTCCTACGCCATTCATCACAGTTTATCTTGGCAGCCATACAATAAATCACGGAATACAAACGAAATCCCATTTTCTTCGGAAGAATGAGTCACCAAAAGAATCTTATCTAAGTGATACGATTATTTATAGGATTTAGGTATTTCATATAGGTTATTAACTCTCTTTTTATTGAAAATAAAGCAGACAGGCTGTTTCTTGCAAGATTCCACCATAGAACTACAAAAAAAAAAGCAAGGAAAAATTATAAAAATTTTCTCTTGACACTTCCACAACAGACTTCCTAAGCGCAGTTCATGATATTTTTTTCTTTTTGTACAAATATAAAAAATATTACTATAGAACCTTTTTAGTTGAAAACTTAACATAAGTAAAGATATTCCAAACTATGCCTTCTAGTCAGAGAGAGAGAGAGAGAGAGAGAGAGAGAGAGAGAGAGAGAGTAGTCTTACGTCACTTGGTTTTGATAAAAACATCTACACTGCCATCCCGAAATTTTTGTGACACTATCAACAGTGCTGATTATAAGTCTCGTAGGATAATTGAGTTTATGGGTTTTTCCATTACCGTACAAAAGGGGAGACATGAGTTTTATGAACGAAACTTCTTAATCTAGTCCTACTTTTTGCCAAAGGCTAATTTCAATTGTCTATGAAATTCAGTATTAACTCCCCCTAATGGGTTAGATACCAAAGTTGTATATGTACTGCTTTATCAAGAATGACAATATCACTTCCTTTGTAGGCTTTAGTTATATACAGATTATCATGTTCTTTTAAAGATTTTGGAGCTATATTGAATAAGTAATTAAAATTGGTTTGTTTCCTGTAACCCCCATAAATAGCTATTCTCAAAACTTTATTTTCCTAAGATTTATTCCCCCACCCCACATTTTTTTTTTTTTTTTTTTCTTTTTGCACAAAAGTTTTAGAGATATTTGCCGGTTTTCTATGTAGGATTATTAAATTTTATACACAAACTTGGCGCGGCTGTCTTCTCATCTTCTGATAACTGACGGGATGAAAGGTTGTCGACAATGGATTCACCTCCCATCTCTTTCCATTTTGAACGGCTGATTGGTAATTCCAGTTTTCTCTGAAGCATGGATTGTATTTCTGCCCTGCTCAGATGATTATATATCCAATTCATAAGAGAGCGCTGCCACTCCGGAGGTATGTCTCAGCAGAAATCAGTTATATGTTGAACATTTTTGAAAAGAAATTTTGGTCGATTCTTTGGAACTTTTAATAAGGAAGTTCAAGATGATATTTTCTATATCATCAAGTTATAATCATCAAGGAATTTGGCACTACACATTCACCTTTACATTCGTTAGAGAACTTAATCTGGACAATGAGCAAACAGTTAAAAAACGGATCGCACAGCATTAAGGGTGAGGAAAACAATGCCAATAGTAATAACCACTTTAGTGCATGTTTTTTATGCACTTGATTGATTTAAATAAAAATATGGAATCATAAACTGAATTTTCATCCAAAGAAATTTGATAGAAACAGATTGTATTCAATACAGCGAGCGCATCAACTTTTTTTTACCAGCGTAGGTTTATTATAGAAAGGCCCACATTTTTTCACAATAAAAAATCAGTACAATTTATCTAGAATATTGACTTAAGTGATCGCAGATTTACTAATCTGTCCTTATTAGATAGGTAACTGTTCAGTTTGACGAACTATGTGCATGACAACTGTCTATTTTGTGTTATCTTGAAATATGTGTGAACCTCAATTACCACATTTACTAGTTTTTGTTTGATGCGAATTTTCTGCTCAAATGTAAATATGTCCGATATACATTTCCCTAAAACTGATTACTCAGTAAAATTACCAACAGAAGGCCTAATGGAGGGTGAACTGGTGGAACAAATTACGATTTGTATTTCCTCTCTTCTTCTATGGTTTCTTTTTCGTTTTTAATATGGAGTACATTGGTGTATTTTATCTTCGTGACTGAGAAGAATGCATATATATATATATATATATATATATATATATATATATATATATATATATATATATATATATATATATATATATATATATATATATATATATATATATATATATATATATATATATATATATATATATATATATATATATATATATATATATATATATATATATATATATATATATATATATTATATATGTATATAATAAGTCCTTTGGTTAATGAGTTTAATTATTATTTACTTTGATTTATATTGTCTTGCTGTACCTAAGACCCATGTAATTCTGTCATTTAAGGAAAAATTTACTCTAAAGGAGAGCCAGTGAAAAGTTCAGATCCCCAGTTATCACTCGTTAACAAAGAACAGAGGTTTATTCATAACCACATGATTGAATTCAGCAAATTTACAGAAACACTAGTTTCAGCAAAACAAGTAATTTAAATAAAGTGTAATGGATTATTTACAGGAGCTAACAGCAACTCGGAATATGTGTCTGACTTTGGACAAGTCTCAGTACTGCATGGAATAAACGCAACAGATTTAGGTTCAGATACTGTATCAGGAATTCACTGCAAGGTCGAATCAAGGCTGCTTAATACTAATGATGCAGATTCTTCTCAAAGAAAGAGACTGTTGCACAGGCCCAAGGTGTACACAGTTCTGGAAAAGGACATATCCAGATAACAATCTTGCATTATAGAAACTCTCACTTGTCATGTCTATTCACAAGGGGATGATTCTTAGTTCAAAAATAATATGTTTAACACCATGGAGGATAAGTTATGCGACCACACTGAACAACAATAATTGTACTTGATAGATAACATCATAAATGGAATATGTTTTATTAGGATTTTCTTAGTCAGACTATTTAAGAGAGGAAAAATTGAAACAGGAAAAATGAGAGTTGCAGTTGAAGGGAAAGAACTGGGAGTAATTTATCACAATCACACTTACCTCTGGGGGAGATAACACAATGATCAGATGTATTAGTTTCCTTGGTCCGTTTGGAACAACAATTTTCTCCCTCACGTTCGGAGAGGGACAGAGACAAAGGGTTTTAGCGGACTGGCCGAGATGCGTACTGCCTTGATGAAGTCTCAGCTCAGAGTCTCTTGATGAGGGTTGTCTTGGGTCGAGGCTGTTTTCAAATTCCTCCTACCCAGGCTCTAACCTGAAAGGACAAAGACTTGCCAGTACAAAGGTTACAGAAAAGTAATCTTAAGGCACAGTCTATCTAAGGTCTATCCTTGCAGAACCTACCCCTTCTAATATTCCTCTGAACTAAAATTCTTACCCCTTTGATGGTTGGGATCTGTTCAAAACAACTCCTGCCCACTTGCTTCCTTTCTCATGTGAGGCATCTAAACTCTTCCTAGCTCTAACTCTCAAATTAATTCTATTCTACTAACAACAAGAGAGGTTGAACAGTGAATATTTATAACAGCTTCCCCCTTTAAAAAGGCCTTCACTCCCTTTTGGGCATGAACAGATTTTACCCTTGTAGTGTGATTAGCTAAGGATCTATCTGACTCTAGAATGGAATATGAGCTTTAATCACACACTTTCTACAGAATCCTAACACTACTTAAAGGTGCTTTTGGATATTTATGTGCTACCTTTGAGGATCACGATATTCAGTCCTAGACAAATGGTACATTCAATTGTATCTTTTGTGGCATAACCTTTTAGAACACTGCTGTAGCACCAATGTAAATGACAATGAACTGGCTAAGTTACAATATTCTTACTAGTATACAATTTCTTACACTAGAATTTACACAATAAGCAAAAATGTAACCTGAGTTCTTTAAATGAGTTTTTTTATATGGGAAATGCTTTCCTCAACTGAGGTATTATGCTATGTGTGTCATGAGCTCAAGGGCTCTATTCACAATAGTTGCAATGATTGGCTTATCAAGTTATACTTATGTGGTTATTGCTGCTCATTACAAGATTTAAGTAACAAGGTTACTATTGCTACTTACTAAATCTGGTCTAGGCTGTTACAAAGGCAGCAATCACGTTGGCTACCTCCTCTGGGCAGAAACCAGGATCACCTTGAAATGGAGAGGCACTGTGCCAAGGAGACATGAGTGCCAGGGTTAGCTTGTGGCTCTCGCAACTACTTGGCTCTCTTCCACCTCTTCTTCTTCTTTGGGTTCCTCCAGGGCCTATTAATGTCAGTCATAGGAGGTGATGAGGGCACTGACTTTGGTGAAAGATCAGAAGGCCTAGCAGGCATTATTTCAGGGGTAACCTCAGAGGCTACTGGAGGGATCCCTACTCCAGCGACTACAATGACCGGAGTAAGGGTGGTCTCAACCTCTGCATCCAGCGAGGCTAGTTTCTGGTCTGCCAGAGAAGGTGCAGCAGTCCAATCCACCAGAGGTTCATCCTTTGTGGATGGATTTGTTGAGGAAGAAGTGTCAAGTGCCAGAGGCTCACACGTTGCTAAGCTCAGTGCTGTGAAGGTTCCTGGATCTCCGTAGGAGGAATTGTGTTGTGATCTGGATCTGGCACCATGGTAGGGCCAGGAACAGGGCCCAATTCTGGGGTTGGCTCAATGTCCAAGACGGACGGAGCATAGTATTCCTCAGGGCTAGCAAGTGGCACTGAGAGAGATTGATGGTCAGGCATGCCTGACGAGGGGTCCTGAGGTGCCAGCTTGGAGATTCTTGATTTGGGGCATCTGCTGGGTGTTGCTTATTTGGGCAGCCCTCCCAATTAGTGGAGTGGCCTGTCACCTGGCATGCTCTACAGCGGCACTGCTTCCCTGTAGTGTACTTGCATGCAGAGGGAGGACTTTGTTGCTGGCTGTCCTTTTGTGGAGAGGGAGGACTAGGCCTAGGATTGCACTGTGTGTGCCCCTTCTGTCGACCACTTTGGCAGGCAGAAGGCATTTCTTGTTGTTTTTGGTGGCACGCTAGTGAAAGTGGCTGTGCTCTTATTTAGTGTTCCTACACCATTGCCTCCATTGTGGAGGTAGCGTGGCTGTGGAACAGTGTTGGGGAATGACTTCCCCAGAGGAGGTCCCGACCCAACAGGAATTCCACTCCAGGCCTGATTCCATTCACTATATCAAGGTAGTGAGGTAGCATGCCCCAGGGTGTTGTGACCTGTGGCACCGGCTGGCACTTGGAGCCTGGCAATCAGGCTAACATCAGCTGCAGCTTCCACCATAACCAGTAGGGCCACAGGCAGGCTAGAGCCATTAAAGGGTGCCACTGAAATGAATTGAGTATGCACTCTCTTGGGGTAAGGCATCTCTGTGGCACAGCCACGGAGAATGTGGTGCTTATTAAGTTGACGAACTTGCTGGCTGGGACGCTATTTGGGCAGGCCAGATGTCCAGCACTATAGTGGCAGGCAGCACCATAGAATCAACAAGGGCCCTTTGTGGGGGCTTGGTTACCACTGGTGACTGTTGGTGGAGAAGATTGAGTGGAAGTGGAGGGAGAGGAGTTCTGGTTATTGGTAGGAGGCAGCTTATTGGTGCTCATCGTGTAATGGCAATCAGTTTCAGCGTGTCCCATCCTCTTACAGTGGGTGCATGCAGGCTTGCTAGGTAGTCCTTTCTTTGGGTGAGTTGAGCCTGAGAGGTATCCGGGTGGCTCTGTGAGCCTTTGAGAGGTGCTGTGGGACTGGTTGCATGTTTCCCTGGAATCGGCCATACAGCAGGCTTCCGTAAGTGTGGCGGGCTGCTTATCATTGAGATACACAGCAAGCGGCCCAGGGACACATTGGAAAAGACCTTCCAATATGGTTTGATTGAACAGGTCCTCAAATGAGGTGCACAACAGGGAGTTGAACCAACATGTTACGGACTGGGTCTTGTGACAGGCCCATTAGGTCCAGGACCAGCCAACTTCCTTTGCAAGACCTTTGAACTGTTGCCTCCATTCCTCCAAGGTTATTTCGTAGGTTTTTGTTATAACCCTACGAACTTCTACCATGTCACCTCTTTGACTCTTCTCCAGCAAGTGGAGGGCTGCCTTAGCTTTACCTTCCATGTGCTTGCCAAGTATTAAGGCGCTCTCGGTCTCGGTGATGTTGTAGTTTTTGAAGAGTTTCTATATCCTCCAACCATGCTTCTGGCTATTCCTCAATCCACTTGGGGATTAGGGAATTAATGCTTGATATTGGAACATTTGGTGCAGCATGTGTGGGATTGGATCCTTGTTGAGTAGCCACAGTTTCAGCACTTTCCTTTCTTGCCTTCTCCAGCTCGAGCTATTTCATTCTGTCTTTGTTCTTCTCTTCCCTTCCACTGTTCTGCTCTTTCTTCCCTCTCATCCTTGGCTAAGTCATCCAGCTGCTCCTTGACCTAATCGGCTAGTTCCTCTCTTTCGTAACCCAGTTCCTTGCTCATGTTCAGGATGGCTCAGCGACATTCCAGCAACATGGTTCTGGGAGGGTAACGACGTCCACCTTGGATGACTGGACTGACTAATGAATTGGGAAAGTGTCCCTCAGATCTGTGGGATCAGCAGTGTGGCACCTTTTTAATAAGGTGGTACTGTGGCTGAATGTGCCATACAAAGGTTACACTTATGGCACTCTGTATCTAGAGGTACAGGTTTATCTTAGTCACACAGGACTTTTTTGTTTTTGGGTGGCACAGTGGCGACAGTGTGTTCCAAGGAATCAACACTTTTGGAGTACAACGAGTTGTACTAAGGGGATACGCACTCTGCCGAAGCAGAGCTTAATCTATAAGTAGGAGAAAAAGGAAAGGTAAGAGGAAACAGATAGGTAAGCACTTCAGTGGTTTTTGACAGTGCCTCAGGTTAGTGGCACTGTGGAAATGAAAAATAACTTTTGGTTGCTTTGGTACTCATGGGTGACTAGTTCCTAATACTAGCTTCTCTTTCCTTTCATGCAGAGGGAGGAAGGCTATTATGCTTAAGTCTGGATTAACAGACCCCACTCGTGTGGACAGTTGTCAATAACTGTGGTTAATTCTTAACTTACCCTCATCTATTTGTGGGACAGAGGTGTTTTTTTTTTTTATGTCGGCCCATTCCTTCTCTGAGGACGGTGCACATACACTCAGTTACTTAAACGCTTAGGAAAGTGAAGGAAAGAGAAAATAAAAAGCAAATGAAGCAAGTACTAACACACAAGTGTGTAAGCAAAGTTTGTGTTTAGTGAGGACTGAGAGGAAAAGAAGGAAAATTTAAATTAATGCTAGCAAGTTCCCTTATCTTGAATATTCTGATTAATTTGGCTGTGTTAGGTAATGGGTTGTCTTCCAATATTAGCGTGCCCGATTACACCATGCTCTTAGTAATTCTTGGTAATATTCTTTAATTCTTGTACTGGTAAGTATTTTTAAATTATCTTGAGTTTCTTATTATTTTCTCTTCATTTAATTCCCTGCTAAGTTGTACATTTGTGTAGGAACTTCCTTTATAATTCCTAGCTCTTTATATCCCTGACTAATAGGCTAACTTTATTTTTTTCTTTCAACACTTATAAAATGATATGTACCTAGCTTTTTCCCTTAAATTGAAGCATTTATTGTAACAATCTGCGAGTATGGAAGTACGCTGCTTGAAGTATTTCGTCAATGCATATGAAAGGAAGATTTTTCTTTCAGTGAGACGTCTGCTCGTGATGTCACCCAAGATAACAACAACCTTCTTGTTTACCAACACCAACAATTTAAGATGACAGCTACGGGTCCACACGCAACTCAGTTTAAGATGGCAGATGAATCACGTGACTGCCTACTGCTGAGGGCAAAAAAAAAAAAAAGAAAAGTTGGACGGGCGGAGGAATACTAATCTCCCTCTGCTTCATTATGTTACTACGATACAAAAGAACAAAACACTTAAATTCCTCTTACAAAACGAATGAAGATTATATGGGAATGCAAGTTTTAACTTAAAATACCACAAATGCGAGTTACTTTACATTATGAGGACGGGAAACAAATTTGTTATGATTTTCTCTTTCTTTCTTTCTCGGTGTCAGTAATTAATTCCTACCCTTGGCTGCCATACGAATTGCGGGGCCCTTCACAATACAAAGGAATGGACACGTCAAATTCTTACTGGCCTGATTTATGTTAATGTAAAAGGTAAATTATAAAATTAAACACTGATACAGTTATTTACGATATTAATGGAAAAGAAATTCAATATGATTTCGCAAGAGTGAAAGTAATTCTCTTCGTGACGATTCAAGTCAGCAGCCTTCTCTCTAGGGTTTCTACTTGTTGCTTTGTATGAATATCCTATGCACTTGTAAATTGTCCGGTCTACCTTCCCAGAGAAGCGCTAGGCACACGCCTTCCCTGTACTTTGTCATGCAATAGTTAACTAGTTCAAAAATTTAGTATCATGCATTACTCATTGGCTGGCGAATAGCAAAATATTAAATCTGACTCGGTAACCCAATGCAACCTTGACTAAAATGCAGGCCTGCCTGAAACGTATCTTTTTTTCCCTTTTCTTTATTCGTAAATTGTAAACGCATTCATTTACAGAACATTTTACTACCTACTCCATCGTCATATAAAACTATATTAATTTTACTTACCTTGGCCTGTATCCTTCATTTTTTGGGAGAATATCACATGAAATTAATATGATCTGAATTTTATCTATGAATTAATTCGTGTTTAATTTTCCAAGTTCTTTATATCTCTGTGGGATAGCTAGCATAAGCCAACTAATTAATTACAGAGATCTCGGCAGGGTGCCACCATTGTCACGTCGGTCCTTCGGCTAATGAGTTTAATTATTATTATTTATTTTCATTTATATTGCCTTGCTTTACCTAAGGACAGATAGTGAATAGTTCAGATTGCCAGTTAACACTCGTTAACAAAGAATAGAGGTTTATTCATAACCACATGAATGAATTCGGCAAATTTACTGGAACACTAGTTTCATCAAAACAAGTAATTTAAATAAAGTAAAATGGATTATTTACAGGAGTTAACATCAGCTTAGAATATGATTCCGACTTCAGACAGATCTCAATGCTACATAGAATAAACACAACAGATTTAAGTTTCTCAGACGCTGTATCGGGAATTTACTGCAGGGTCGAATCAAGGCTGCTTGATACTAATGTTGCGGATTCCTGTGCCCAAGGTGTACACAGTTCTGGAAAAGGACGTATCCAGATAACAATCGTGTATTACAGAAACTCTCACCTGGCATTACTAATCAAAATGGGATGATTCTTAGTTCAAAAATAATACGTTTAATGCCATGGAGGATAAGTTATGTGACCTCACTAGACAACAGTAATCGTACTTGATAGATAGCTTCATAAATGGGATGTGTTTTATTAGGATTTCTTAGTCAGTGACTGTTAAACAGTCACTGACTAAAAATCAGTGCATACACACACACACGCATATATATATATATATATATATATATATATATATATATATATATATATATATATATATATATATATATATATATATATATATATATATATATATATATATATATATATATATATATATATATAATAAACCACGTCCTTAGTTGGGGAGAGAATTATAACATTTTATATTTTTTTGACTGCCGATGGACCAAGGGACCGGAGTTTATAAACAAAAAACAAAGCTACTGGAAACTCACCTTACAATCTTCCTGGAGTTACGTAAATAATTAAGGTCCCCATTTGGAATTAGAATTCTTTTACATTTAAAGGGTGTTTATTTACAGAGACTGGGGCAAATATGCAAGAGAAAAAAATAGGGATGAAAAATGTAAACAGTTACAACCATTTAGATTACATACAGTAGTTCCATAATGCAGTGATTTGCAAATAAGCAATGTAAATATGAAGGGTCTCAGGTACAACAACCCCATGATAACAACTGACACTGTTATGGTAAAATTACAACAGGTTACAGACAATAGTACATTAGAAGGGGTGAATTCCAGGGTAATGGCACTCAGTTAATTAAGATGATTTCGGTGGGCGCAACGGAGTCTTGTCATTAGGTTGCGACCAGGAATGGTTGTGAAATTTGGATGGCGGTCAGAACTAGTGGGGGCACAGACTTGAGAACTGGGCAAGATATGATGACTCCTGGAAGAGAGGTCTGGAGTTAGTACCACATGGAAAACAATAAAATTTTCCCTGCAGTTCATTAAATAATAAATCTTTGCACAGGGGAGGAATCAAACGCTTATATAACTTAGACTAATTTGCACTTAATTTGTACTGGGGAAGGGATATCGGAATACTTATCACTGAATTATTTTAAGTTGATTTCAAAGCAAGTAATGGGGCCATTTATGGGCTGCTTGAAGTAGGACGACTTAACGAAGGGAATGCATTGGTGGAGGAGAAAATTGAAGTGTGAAGGAATGGGTAAATGAAGGAATTTCAAGGGGGGAGAGAAAGGGCTGGCTTTATTGACTACTTGGGATCAACATACCTGGTCTACAGATGTGGGCGCCAAACATGATGAGACTCGGCTGGTTACCGAAGTTAGCTTTCAACTCAGAGAAGGAAGGAAGGCGATGGACATGCGTCCGTGAATAATTCTGGAGGCCTCTGCTTGCTATCAGGGAACAGTGTGCATTTCCCGTGGCTGTTTGTGTCGAGATGTAGTCCTATGCCGACCTGCAAAAGTCATACAGCCACCAAAGGGAGCGGAGGGAAATGGCCTCAAGATTAAGTACTTAGAGGTTAAGGTCCTAGATATCTCCCAGCCCGAATATGTCCCCTAAGCCCGCAATTACTAAATAATCCCCCATCACGTGATAGGGGTGAAAAGGAGGTCCACATTGTCTATCCCAGATCAGTTGAGCGGGAGAGGTGATCACTACATTAGTGAAAACTGGTGCTAACTGCCTTGCTCTAGTTCAAAATATGCTGAGTCTCCTTCGCCTGCCATGTTTACTTGCACCCATAGTCAAATGAAAGGAGAAAAGGTGCCAAAGGACAAATGACACACTGGCTGCTACATGAGGGAGGTATGAATTCTTAGGATACATATATATATATATATATATATATATATATATATATATATATATATATATATATATATATATATATATATTATATATATATATATATATATATATATATATATATATATATATATATATATATATATATATATATATATATATATTATATAGGATATCATTATGATTAGCAAAATCAATTCGCTAGCAAATTACCCCCAATTTGTTGTTGTTGTGTTTCATTTTGCAAAAGGGATCGATAGACCATCTGTCTATCGACTTAAAAAAAGGTTAAAAAGATTAAAAATTGCTCCCATTTTTGATAAAGATCTTTCCTTCGAGGCAAAATAATCTGGCTTGGGCGTTTCTCCTACAGGCCAAAACCTCCCCTGGGGCAGAGGTGCAATGAGTCAAAGCATCTGTGTTGGGCGCACCCCTGTCCCATAGGAGGATATAAGGCAAAAGCCCACGAGGTCTCGACACTTGGGGCTGGAAGATATGGTGAACTTGTGAAGGCGTCCCCAACACCTGGCCCCATCGATGCCCTGGCATCCCAACCACGTTAGCTTTCAAAGCGTATACTTCTCCTCGTGCCCTTCGACCGTATTCCTCGAGCCCATTTCTGGAGGTCCCCATCTGCCCCTTCAGGGAACCCTTGCATCTCACCGTGGAAGAAACTCGCCCTCGGAAATGTAAGTCATCCATGGACCGCCTTCTACAAAAATCGGAAAATCTGCTAAAGGGTAAAGTGCCTGGAAGAGCCCCATTTCAGTCACGCTTTTGTCTCGTAATATTTTCTTAAAGAAAGCCAGAAATCTCCCAGCCTAATGTCCGTGCGCCTCTTGCATCGGCAGTATTAATTCTTTATTACTCCTTTGGCACCCCTCAGTGCAGCTTCAAAATCATTATTCTTTTGTCTATTCTCGTACTGGCGTATAATGTGATATCTCTCATTTCAGAGGATCCATCGTGGTGCTTCTCGGACTGTGTCTGCTTCCCCAGTTTCATTCAATATGCTGAGTTCTCTTTCCCTACTAAGGTCATTTATGTAAATACACTACTTTAAATGTGCCCGCGTGTTTTACGTAATATTTCCCTCAGTAACCAGACCCTATGCTCATATGAAAATCTCCTTTGTTTTGCTCTTTTTTACGTTTTCCCGTACCACAAGTCAGAATCACAGGCCAAAAATCACCTTAAATTGTTGCTACCTGTCTCTATATATATTTCAAACTAAAACCATATAAAAACGTAAAATATATATATATATTCACTACAGGTGAAAAAATTAGAAACTATTGTATGTCTAACTGGTTTCAGCTTATTTTCAAGCCATTGACGAGGACTGGTGCATAGTCATAGAAATCACAAAATCAATACTAAAGGCACGGTGAAGACGAACATACACAAGCGTTTGAGACTACCAATCCAAACAGGACCGATGTGAAAGAGGGAGATCACTGGCCAGGATAAAGAAAAAAAAAATGTTAAAATGGAAATATAAAAATTAACGGCAGCCTTTCGCTAAATGATAGACCCTGCATAACTAGCAGAAAGGGAAAAGCTCAAAAAGGGACTCTTCCAATAAGGTTGAAAATAAGGAGAGTAAAACTCACACAGACACACACACACACACACACACACACACACACACATATATATATATATATATATATATATATATATATATATATATATATATATATATATATATATATATATATATATATATATATATATATATATATATATATATATATATATATATATATATATATATATATATATATATATATATATATATATATATATATATATATATATATATATATATATATATATATATATATATATATATATATATATATATATATATATATATATATATATATATATATATATATATATATATATATATATATATATATATATATATATATATATATATATATATATATATATATATATATATATATATATATATATATATATATATATATATATATATATATATATATATATATATATATATATCTATCTATCTATCTATCTATCTATATATATATATATATATATATATATATATATATATATATATATATATATATATATATATATATATACATACATATAAACATACATATATACAATTTACTCTCTTTATTTTCAACCCTATTGGAAGAGTACCTTTTGAACTTTTCCTCTCTCCCTAGTTATGCAGGGCTATCATCTAGCAAAGGCTGCCGTTGATTTTAATATTTCCATTTTAATATTTTTTGTCTTTATCCCCCCTTTGACACCCGTCCTGTTTGGATTTGAAGTCTGAAACGGTTTTGTATGTTCGTCCGAACTGTGCCTTTAGTATTAATTTTGTGATTTCTATCGCTATGTATTAGTTCTTCGTCAATGGTTTGAAAATGAGCTGAAACCAGTTAGGAGATAAATGCAGTTTCTCATTTTTCAACTGTGATGAATATATATATATATATATATATATATATATATATATATATATATATATATATATATATATATATATATATATATATATATATATATATATAATATACATATATACATATATATATATATATATATATATATATACATACATATATATATATATATATATATATATATATATATATATATATATATATATATATATATATATATATATATATATATATATATATATATATATATATATATATATATATATATATATGATATATATATATATCTAAATATATATATATATATTTCCTGCGTGTTTTGCATGCATGTATGTAGTAGTGGGGAGAGAGAGAGAGAGAGAGAAGTGTGTGTGGTGGAAGCTTCAAGGTTTGAAAATTCAGTGATGTTTTTGATGCATGCATCCTTAAGGAAAATGAAATAATGAGAGAAATCCGATGGAAAATCAAAATACATTTCCAGGAAAATTTCTTTGAAGAGCAAAAGCTGCTAACGTTGAAATACAAGAGAATAACAGCACTCGGTGAAGTGTCTCATGGTAAAATTACATAATTTGTAAGGGTTTCAATGATTTTTTTGGAGATTTTTATTGTTTTATGATCTTGTAAAAATGACTGTACATGACGTTATACATTGCTTCTTTGGATGATTTCCCTATATATATAATCTATTTTTCTTATAATACATTAAATTATTTAAGTCAATAGAAGGTTACATCTAACCATCAGTAATACCCTATAAAAATTGCAGATTTTTCGGTTATTGGGTTGATACTCTTTTGCCTTTTTTTTTCAGAACTACTTTTCTTTCTTATTTTAAGTACCAATAAAAAAAAGATTCTAGATATTTCATGTTTCTATAACACTACAGGATTACATTCGACTGAAACAGAGAACCGAAATTTGCTAATACCATTCATACTGGCTGTATATGATCAAATTTCATTGTAACGCATAAAGTTCTTTTACATGAATAGCAAGTAATATTCATGGTCTAGTCACTCTAACTTTTTTTTAATATGTATCTCCAGTTATATTTGTTTCATTGGTTTATATTCTTTAAAATAGTCACAAATTTACACGCGTGGCAGTAATTTCAATATTTTCTTCAGCGCTCAACGATATTTCTTATCTTTTCACTTAATAGTTATGGATTTTTTTCTTTTATAGTAAAATTGAAAATAATATAAACAACAATATTGCGCAATATATGGTACAGTATGTGGACGAGATGACAGTGTTACTGCATTTACCTATTCAAAACGACGCAAACAATGCTCTCTCTCTCTCTCTCTCTCTCTCTCTCTCTCTCTCTCTCTCTCTCTCTCTCTCTCTCTCTCTCTTCATCCTTGTTAGAAAACATAGGAATATATTTACAGATAATATTTTCAACTAAAGCGGTTCTTTAGCAACAATTTCAACATTAATAAAAAAAAAAAAAATCTTATAAATCATCCTAAGAAAGTCTGTTCTGAACGTCTTAGGATAAACATGATTTCTATTTTTCTTGACCTTTTTTTGCATTTTCATTGTAAATTCTTGTAAGACAATAGTCTTGTATTTTTTTTTTTATTCAAAAGTTAATAAATAACATAAAAATACCTAAAGGTCCATAAGCAATCGTATAAAATACTAAAGATGCTTTTGATGAAGCATTCTTCCTAAGAAAATGGGATTTCGTTTGATATTCCGTGATTTATTGTATAGCTGCCAAGATAAAGTGTGATGAATGGCGACTGGCCCTCTTTTCTCTTGACACCTAGGTTCCGAGATTAATGGGGAATATACTTTATCAAATACATAAAAGCAAATTGAAAGAAATAAAGATGAATTAACACTTTTGAATTATATTCAACAGCTTCATTATGTTAGACCCTTGAAAGAAATGAAAACGGTAAATTTCATTTATGTAGTAAAAACAAAGCGCACAAACACAGAGAACTCACAAGGGTAATTTGATGTTACAAACATTGACCAATGACGTAGTAAAATTCAATTTCCGTTTTGAACACCTAAGAAAAAATCAGGCTCGAAGGAAGAAGGATGGGAAAGCAAGAAAGTGCTGTTTAAATGGCGTAATAGAGGTTTCGGGGAAGAAGGGTTTAAAAACAAAAAGCTCTTGGACGCCCGCAAGAGGGTTCTGTGGCGAAACGTGTTCGGGTGGGAATTAGTGATGACTCGCAGTTCTTTGTACAACGTTAGTGTTCACATTACTCTGGTGGAGGGCACTATAACCTAACTTAGAGTTAGTGGACGTTTTGGGACTATTCTTGGTTTACAGTATTTTCAGGTTGAAAAATATATATTTTTTAATCAGGCTTATTTATAGAATTACAAATATTTTACCTGTAAATTGATGACCATGTAACACTTTTTTTTAAAGGGATGATTCATAATTGCCAGCAACAGGGATATGTAACATCCAATTGCATAGATTAATTTCCTCTATCACGGGTTCTTATTTATTATTTTAAAGTAACTCCAATGTGTACATAAATGAACTATATACAAGAGGAGACTAATAATAGGGTAATATCTCTCTTAGGGCGAGTTAATACCCACGTAAAATGGATTGCAATTGCAATACTCTGGCAACTTCTAACAGGCGAATGGCGTTACTATATGCACTTCTAGCAAGGAACACACACACTGGCACTGATAAATACAATTTTGCCAAGGCAAATGAAAAGGGATTGAACTAAATCATGAATTATTAGAGAGAGGTGGGGAGGTAGATCTGAACTATCTTGTGACGATGTCTCGTTCGAAGGTTAAAGTCCGCCAAGTGTACGGGAAAGTGGGGCTTGACTGGCACAAGGCTCAATACTTCAAATGGGCAGAGCCTTTAGCTGACCGAAACAGACGGACTGATGACCTCTGTCGCCTTGCCATTTTTATGGCAGAAAGCATGGCTTGTGGCGACGGATGCAGCATGTACAGTACGTGCAGATTAATGAGAGATTTTTTTTTTTTTAATACAAAAGGGTGTGAGTTAGGTTTGGGCTTGGTTAGGAGGGAACAGTTATTATCTGTTCCAGGTGTTTTCCCCTGGTGACTCGTTAAGTCCAACCCTAGGAAAGGGGGAGGCAGAACATTCCTAAAAATCTCTTGTCACTTCACATACTAAGTGGCTGTACCTATCCATCCCTCTTAAATGGAAAATTTTCCGCTAAAGGGAAATAAGGTGATACAATAGCGAAATTCATATTATGTTATATATATATATATATACGTATATATATATATATATATATATATATATATATATATATATATTTTTCACTAGTTATATATTATATAACATCTGGAAGTGTGTGTGTGTGTGGTGTGTGTGTATGTATATAAGTGTGTATGTATGTATATATTACATGCAAAAAAGCAGATTAGAAGGGCAAATGGTGTCAGTATTTTTACAAGAGAATTTTGTGAAACATTAGCATAGATATATAATTCAAAATAGAAAAAATTTGATTGACAAAAATTTTAAGAATGGTAAAACAGTAGCATTGAGAGCATAATCACCCTTGATAAAATTAATCTCCTTTGATTTGCGAATGCTCCATAGATTATAAAAGAAGTTTCATGAAACCGCAGATTTGAGGACATTTGAACAACTCACTAATGGTTTCTAGAAATCTTGATTCCTCTTCTACAAAAAAGTTTGTTTGTAAAATTGATAGCAATGGTCGCACACCGAATATGTCGTCAATCTGTTTTTGTGGAGGAAAATACATCAAAGTTGACATTTTCATCAGGAATGAGGTGTCATCTTCCTCAATCTTTTGATGATCATCAAAGAAACAGTTCACCGGAAGAAGCTAATCATAATCAAGTGGAAGAACAAAAAGGCATGCGAGTTATTGAGCTGAGAAAGAGAAGGTAAAAAGAGAGATGGGGAAGGTTGAGGGGTGGGGTGAAGATGATTACTTCAATAGTTGATCAGCATTGTAGATAAGGTTAGAAGTAGGACTTTGAGAAGGTCAAGAAGGTATTCCTAAAATGTCTTAGAACAGGGGAGGAGACGAGGAGGAGGAAGAAGAGTAAAGGGCAGAGAAGAAGTAGGTCCACTGGAGTGATAAGAAGAGGGAGTTAGAACACAATGTGGAAAAGGAAGTAGATACGGTTAAAATTGGTTTCAGGAGGAAAGAATAGGAAAAAAAGAATTATAATGAATATAACCATATTAATTTTATAAAAGAGGATAAAGTTCGAAAACAGTAGATTACGTTGAATAAAACCGAAAATTAATAGAAAAAGTTTAAATCCGAAATAATAAATATATATATATATGATATATATATATAATTGCATCATATATATAATATTGGAATATATATATAATATATATATATATATATATATATATATATGTATGTATATATACACCTATATATACAATATATATATATATATATATATATGTATATATATATATATATATATATATATATAATTTCTATATTTATATATATATCCATATATATATATATATATATATATATATATATATATATATATATATATATATTTCTTCTTCTTCTTTATCTTCAGCTTTTCCCATTTTTATATGGGGTCGCTGTTGCTGTTTGTTATTAGTCTTCTCCATCTTCTGCGATCATGCACCATTACCTCACTCACGTTCTTCTCCTGCATGTCCCTGTTAACTGTGTCTCTCCATCTCATTCTTGGTCTACCTCTCCTCCTTGTTCCAGGCACTTCCATATTCATTGTTCTTTTACATACAGAATCCTCCTCTCTTCTCATAACATGTCCAAACCATTGTAATCGTCTCTGTTGCAGCTTCTTTGATATTTCTGTAACTTTCACCATCCCTCTTATGATGTCATTCCTTATCCTGTCTCTTCTTGTCACTCTACACATCCAACGCAGCATTCTCATTTCTGCCACTTTCTCTCTTGTGCTTTCTTCATAGGCCATGTTTCACAACTATACATCAACACAGGTCTGACAATGCTCTTGTACATTTTTCCCTTCATCTTTACATTAAATCTTTTGTCACATAACACACCTGATGTTTTCCTCCAATTGCACCAAGCTGATTGTATTCTGTGATTCACTTCCTCCTCCATCCCTCCACAATCAGTGACACACGACCCAAGTTACTTAAAGGATGTAGCTCTTTTTACTTCTGCCTGCTCTAAGTTGATGCTTCCCTCTTGGTCTCCTCCATCCATCCACATATATTCAGTTTTTGCTCTGCTTATCTTTGGCCTCTGTCCTCAATGCACTTCTCCACAACTCCAATTTCCTGTCTGCTTCTTCCTTACTGGTGGTCACTAGCACTATGTCATCTGCAAAGTACACTCCAAGGCACCTGATCTTTCACTCCAGACACTATCACATCCCATTACCATGTCAAAAATATAGGGACTCATGGCCAGAACCTTGGTGGAGTCCAACTTTCACCTCAAACTTGTCTGTTGTTCCACTGGTTTCTTACCTGTGCTGTTACTTCTCTATACATATCATTTACAATCCTCATATTTTTCTGAGACATCTTTTTCCCTCATGCACCTCCACACTTCTTGCCTATAAATACAAGATGTAGTTCCTTTCCTTTTTCTCTATATTTTTCCATTACTTTTCGCAATACAAAGATGGCGTCTGTTGTTCCTTTTCCCGGCATGAACCCAAACTGTTCGTCACTTATAGATTTTTCATCCCTTA
This sequence comes from Macrobrachium rosenbergii, assembly GCF_040412425.1. Taxonomy (NCBI): domain Eukaryota; kingdom Metazoa; phylum Arthropoda; class Malacostraca; order Decapoda; family Palaemonidae; genus Macrobrachium; species Macrobrachium rosenbergii. The sequence goes on from NC_089786.1 coordinate 28,064,830, forward strand.
GCCTTGCCTCTATTATTCTTTCATAGATTTTCATGGTATGTGCCATCAGCTTTATGCCCCGATAGTTGGCACAATCTTGGATGTCCCCTTTTCTTTGTAAATGGGGACTAACAGTGTTTCTCCAGGCATCAGGTATCTTCTCCTGCTGGTAGATCTTATTGAACAAGTCCCAAAGATGTCAGTTCCCTCCTCTCTAAGTACCTCCACACCTCGACTGGTATTCCATCTGGTCCCACTGCTTTACCTTTCTTCATTTTACTTAGTGCCCTACTC
>NC_089786.1:28075102-28110102 GCF_040412425.1 Macrobrachium rosenbergii
TCACAAGAGCAGAAAGAGCCCTCAACGAGAAGAATTTCTATTCATTCCACTCAGGTAGCAGCATTACCATACGGGTAGATTATTCAGAAACTATTGCTATTGAATGTTGGCAAATTTGCATGACTTAACTTATTAGGAATTTAGTCAGTAAGTGAATCAATACCAGTGATAAACTCAGGGAAAAGTGCGATTGTTTCCCACACGTGTGTCAGATAATTTTGTCAAGTCTTTTATTTTTAGCTAGAAAAGCGGTATCTGGGAACCTACCCATCTCTAGGCAACGAGCCCCACAGCTCTCGTGATTTGCTCAGGTTAACTGTTTATTGTTACTGTAATGGATTCTTTATTGACAGGAGCATGGATGGGTCTGTGGTATGTACATATATAATATATGAACGGTATATGCTTTTACATATTATTATTATTAAAATAGTTTAACCAGACCACTGAGCTGACTTTCAGCTCTCATAGGGCTGGCCAGAAGGATTTGATTAAAATACTAGGTCCAGGCCTGAAGTCAAGCGCTAGGATGGCTGGGTATTTAACTCTAAGTATAATGCCAAGTATTTTAATGGCGTTTTGTTTCTTGTACTGGCTTCTTCACTACTTTCCTTATATACTTCTCTTTTGCTGCTGTATAGCCTACTGTCACTCACTCACTTTGAAGATGTGTCAGTATACCAAAATAATCATACAATCTTTTTCATCTTTCAGACCACTCAGACTATATATATATATATATATATATATATATATATATATATATATATATGTGTTGAAAACATTTTGCTGTATATATATATATATATATATATATATATATAGATATATATACATACATATATATACATATATATATATATATATATATATATATATATATATATATATATATATATATATATATATATATATATATGCATAAGCATTTTTTGCGACACAAACTGCATTTTCAGTTTAGAGGCCACCGCTCTGTTTTCGTTCTCGCCCAATGGATATCTATAAACTGAACTGGCAGGATTGAGGTTTTTCACTAATGTAGGTTCCGTATTGCTCCTGCGAAAACAGACCAATTTAGAATAATAATAACTCAGTGTGATTGGAGGTTATTACTGAAAACACATTAAAAGATGACGCACAAAACATCGATTCAATTTGCACCTCGTAACGTGGTAAAGATCAATATCAACATAAACGTCACTATTTTGAAAGGCTAATAGAAAATATACAGTGGCATCTCACGCATTTCTTGGCGATTCCTGGGGAACATTTTTGTAGGAGCTTTTCATAAACCATCAAATGGGTTTTTGTATTAAATATATTTTGGGAACTGACGCGTGAATCCCACACGCCGATAATCGCTTTCCTGATTTTGGTCAATTTCAATCAAACGATTTTATTTTGATTTGATTGAATGGAATTTAGGCTGTGTTCGCTAGCAATTAAGCTCTCCCGGCTATTCAGAATTCTTTGCTCAAATAATGAGCAGCTGTTATCCCTCAGGAAACACCTGAAAATATCGAGGCTCATTTAATTCGGTCCTTAGAAATAGGAAAGTTTCGCGTTAACGAGCATGAATGATTATTTTCCACTGATTCTAGCATGAAGTTTTCTCTGTGCCAAGCATTTTTATTTGTTCATTTGTCGATTTCTGTCTTACTTAACAGGTCCTGTCCTTTAGTGCAAATGTTTTTGGAATGCTCCAACAAAAGAATTTCATATTCAGCGATACTTTGAAGCAGAAAAAAGGGATTGAACTACTGTATATGAGGTGAAATATATATAATTATAAATATCAATATATAATTATATATATACTATATATATATATATATATATATATATATATATATATATATATATATATATATATATATATATTTTATTTATATATGTATATATAAGAACTATATGTGAAGATGGAATACTCATTTAAAATTCTTCCTAAATAATAAAAGGAAAGCAACGTTTGTATTTAAACTTCTGATTTTGCAATTTTACATAATTTCATCAGACCCTGTGAATCTGGCAAATATGAAATCTATTCACCAGATAGTTTATTCCCAAAGTCGACAGTTAAACATCTTCTAAATTCATGAAGTACCAGGAATCGCACAAAATGTCTGTTATTGTTAGGAATTAAACCTCATACCTCCAATTCATTTTACCATTTATTTTAGAGATTTTAATATGCTAGAATTGCATAATTTTTTAGATAATAATAATAATAATAATAATAATAATAATAATAATAATAATAATGATAATAATAATGTAATAAATACACGGGCAATTTTCCAGTAATCCAGATACAGCACGGGAATGAGTGGAGTGGACAGGCTGAACTCCGCAGCATGAACCAGAAACCTAGGAAACACATGACAATACAAAGAACTACAACCAAGAGCAAATGCAGACGGGCTATACATAACACGAAGGAAGAAGGGGAGGGTCTACTAAGCATAAGAGGGCTGCGTCAACATTAAGAGCAGAGCACTGGGGCAGTATCTGAAAACCAGTGAAGACAATGGGTAACGAGTGCATGGGAAGAACGAGTGATAAAAGTAGAGGAAAACCCAGAGATATACAGAAACAGGAGAATGAAAAACAGAACAGAGGAATCGTACAACAAACCAATGCACGGACAGTACATGAGGCAGACTAAAGAACGGCCAGCTTAACCATGTGATAGCTACAGAGAGAACTCAGGAAGAAACAGAGGAATGCTAACTGCTTGGCACAAGATCAGGCCTAAGAACCGAATATGTTCAAGAACAATAGATAGAGCAACATCTCATCCATATGGGAAGTGCAATATGAAAAACTAGACATAAACCACACTTAGCAAGTGAATGTCTGGCGCATGCACAGAACCATTACAAAAGAGGCATGATTCAGTAGCTAAAGCCCTCCACTGGAGCCTGTGTGCAGAAACAACAACTAGACTGCGTGGCTCGCACCGTGGTATTTACGAACGCCAACCTGGGGAGTGATAGAAAACGACCAGGCAAAAGATCCTCTGGAACTATGGTATGAGAACAGATAGAATTGATACATTTGCCAATAGACCAGACATGGTGTCGATTGACAAAATCAAGAAGAAAGTGTCACTCATTGATGTGGCAATACCATGAGACACCAGAGTAGATGAGAAAGAAAGAGAAAAACTTGGTAAGTACCAAGACCTGAAAATCGAAATAAGAAGGATTGGTTGGCTTTCAAATCATGTTTTTCGGAGTTGAGTTTTGACTTGATTATCGCCTTAAATCTCTGCATATATATATTCTTTCCTGATCATTGTCCTTCATCTCTTGGTGTTTTTATATCCTTTCACGTACACCATGGCATGAATTATACTCATAATAAACATTAAGATACTGATGTCGTTTAATATCAAACCCATTCAACCTCGCAATAAACACCGAAGGGGAATTTGCGAACCAGCGAATGTTTGTGGAACGGCGACTTTACAGAGGGCTGAAATTTGATATGTTTGATTATTCGAGGACTGATGATCAACATATCACTTTGTAGCCCTCTGGCCCCAGTAATTTTTAAGATTTGAGGGCGGACGGACAGACAAAGCCGTCACAATATTTTTTTTTTTCTTTAGAAAACGAAAAGTCGTCCTTCCCCCAACTATTCAGTGTTGACGAATCGCTTATCGCAAATTTATCGCTTATAAACCCTCCTTCGGTGTCTATTCCGAGGTTAATTGAATTTAATATTAAACAACTTTTAAGCATAATATTCTCTCTCTCTCTCTCTCTCTCTCTCTCTCTCTCTCTCTCTCTCTCTCTTTCTCTTCTTTTCTATATATATATATATATATATATATATATATATATATATATATAGCTTTATATATATATATATATATATATATATATGTATATATATATATATATATATATATATATATATATATATATATATATATATATATATATATATATATACATATATATATATATATATATATACATATATATATATATATATATATACATATATGTATATATAAACAAAGCTACCAACGTCCTTTAATATCCACCTGCTCTACTCCTCGGAAATAATATATTTTCATATATGTTACCGAAGGGGAATTTTTTGTTGATAATAAGTTCGTCGTCCCGCAGGGCTCGAACCAGCGAAGGACAAGAACTCAGGATCATGGACGCATTAACCCATCCGCACACGGGGATGGGTCAATGCGTTCATTTTAACATCGACGTTGTCGAACTTCTTAAAGCAAAATCGTGGAAGAAAATAAGAAAAAAGGATAAGAACGTAAACTATCATTATTGTTTACGTTCTTATTCTTCCAAAAACAATGACAGCAGCATACAGTGCAACTTAATTGTCACGCCTTACACACACACATCATTTCAAGGTAGGAAAAAGTTTTATTAAGTGATTTTTTATGAACCCATAACTTACCACCCAATCGGTACCCTATGATCAAGGGAGATGCTTGGATTTAGTCACCACAAGCAAAGGTAAAATATTCGCCTCCTTTTGACTACAATATTATTATTATTATTATCATCATCATCTATGATAATGTTTTCATCATTCTTTAAATTCTAAAATTCCGTCTTTTTCAGACTTTTTACGAGGGAGTTTATCAATCATAAAGTCAGGACTGGATTTCCGTTTTGTATTTTTCAGTTGAGATCTCGTCCTTACCGAAAGGGTGGGGTGATATAGGATACTCAGGCAAGGGAATTGGCTGTAAGCAAAACCCCAAAACAATTGAGAATAAAGGTTTGTTATTTTGTACAGGGAAGATAAATTCGGAGACCAAAGACTTAAACTTTTCCAAAAGTTAGCAAAGGGACACAGAAAGGGAAGTTCCATCAACGGTCTTCCGGTTTTTTGCGAGACATTGGGAGCTGTTCATTTTTCATTTCTTGCAGACCAACGTACAGGAAAGTCCAGCGTTAAAGGCTCAGAATTCTTCACAGAAAACAAACATGAGCTTTTGTGCAGGAATAAACTTTTTCTTTTTATTAAGAAACATCTTAAAACGGCATCATAGGCCAGCAATGAATGATAGTTACCTCAGCGTCATTTTCGAAATGAAAAATGACCAGGCAAATATTTTTTCTACGGAAATTCGAAAAGCTGTAGTTATTGTTACTATTAATGAATAGTAAATAAATTAAAATTTTCTTAATTTTGTTAAACACATAAAAGATAATAAAAAATGAGAACACTCTGTGCATCCGTTATTGGTTTGTGGTCCGTTATGGGAATATATCGCTCTCAGCACAGCCTCATGCACTGACACTCACACACACACACGCACACACACACACACACACACACACACACACACACACACACACACACATATATATATATATATATATATATATTATATATATATATGTGTGTATTTATATATATATATATATATATATATATATATATATTATATATATACGTGTGTGTATTTATGGCTGTATGACATCGACATACTTGGCAAATCGTTTTATCATAGATATTACTAAGCTATTTCATCTTCCATAATGTTATATTAAATATTTTCTGCTCTCCGGAGTGTTCCGCTCCCTCAGAAGTAAGTATCGACAGTGAGGTTTTAAAATTCTGTGCAGGTAAATCCTTTTAATCCTCTAGGAATCCAGGTGGTTATTTTGCTAGTCCGTTACTGACTTTGTGGAAGATTGAATGCTAAGGTTGTCACAAGATGAGCATGTGTTATTACTTGTGAACAGAAAAATATTTACCTGATTTGCAAAGAGATCACGTTAGGTGACTGTGAGTCCCTCTGAATAAAAACGAAAATAAATTCAAATGAAAATAGCAATGGAATCCTATATTTTTCCCTAATGTTTTCGGTACGCAGTCAACATTTCAATGCAAAAAAAATATTTGTTTTTTCTTGACCTTTGAGAGACATTATGACAGATTATGTTTTGTAGTCAGAAAAAGGTATTCTAGTAATACACTTTCCCTGATTATCAGGAATACCACTATTATTTTCTGAGATGCAAGAAATCAGGAAAAACCTTCATTACTAGAGATTCACCTCATATAGAGGTCAGCTGGGTCTTTTAACTTAGTTTTTACGTTGAAGGAACAGTGACATATTATGGCCTGAAATACTATTTGCAACTCATATATTACTGCATAAAGAGTCAAATACTGTCAGTAAGGTAAGGATTTTGGCATTGGGCAAAATAACCAGGAATCAGTAATGACTATAGTTTCTTCAAATGAGCATGTAAATTCTACTAATTTCTGCTATGAACTGCAATCAATATTTATTCAAAATTCACTGAGATGTTAATATTTTACATTAAAAGTATGACCTATTTGCAAAAGAAAAAGAAAAAAAATCCATTCCCTAATGACCGAACTTTTATGCTCTTAAAGGACACTAGCACTGAACCTTTTGCTTCTTAACAAAAACAAGTAAAAAGTGCGCCGAGGTTTCTTCGGGGCAATAGAGTTTTCTATATGAAACTCTCAGCCAAGGATCACGAAACTTTCAGCCACGGCCCGGTGGTGGAAAATGTTGTTGGTACCTATAGCTGTGCCAGACGCAAGATCATGGCTTACTTTAACCTTAAATAAAATAAAAACAACTGAGGCCAGACGGCTGCGATTTGATATCTTCGATGATTGAAAGGTGGATGATCAGCATACCAATTTCCAGCCCCCTAGCCTCCGTAGTTTTTAAGTGGGGTGAGAAAGACAAATAGCAACCGCAATAGTTTTCTTTTACAGAAAACTAAAAATTTACAAAGTCTAAAAAACCATTATTAGTGTTAATTAATTCGGATAAACAAACAACATTTTAGACATATCAGAGCACATAGATTTCAATAAAAATGAGTGAAATGTAAGAATTCTCCATTATATATATATATATACATGATTTTTTATATACTATATATATATATATATATATATATATATATATATATATGTATATATATGTATATATATGTATATATATGTATATATATGTATATATATATATATATATATTTATATATATGTATATATATGTATATATATGTATATATATAATATATATATGTATATATATATATATATATATATATATATATATATATATATATATATATATATATATAGAAGGACAGGGTGACAAGGAGATAGTTTGTCATCAAAGGTGATACATTTATTGCCGACGCGTTTCTTAACAACATAGTTACATCATCAAGGCTAAAAGAGAAAAACAACACAAATTAAAAACACATGGAATATAACTTTGACTTTAAGAGACTCAACAAATTATACCAAACTTACATTAAAACAAAACAAGATTTAAAATGCACCTGCTAGACTAAAGGCTGAAGGTTTTATGATTCGGAAAGGAGGAGAAGCAGCGAAGAAAAAACGGCTCAAACCAGAAACAACTGTATAGAGGTGGTGTGATTGTTCAACTTAGGCACCAACTGCTTAATAAATAATGACTCTAAGATAAGCACTTCGTGTAAACGGCTTGTTTGGCCCAAGACAGAGAAGTCAGAATAGTTAATGCTGGTGTTACAAATTTTTGTGTGATTTCTGATATTAGAAAATTCGGGATTGGACAATCTGCAGCCAGTACGATGGCTGACACCATTATGTGAATCAGTTTGACCTTGAGCAATCGCTTAGTCGAACATACATAAGTCCCTGAAATTACATCTGGGGCAAGTATGTTTATATACGACTGAGGATTGCAATAATGGGCAGATTTTGTCTTTAAATTTAAAAAAGTGATCCCTATTGTAAGGGGATTTTTTGGAATTAAAATAACTTGCAACATATTAAAGTGTTTTTCAATTACAGACTTGAGATTCCTTCTAAATTTGTCATCTTGGATGTATGGAATACTGGCATACAGTTTCTTTCGTAGAACAGTGCTTATGGAAGGGAGTCTGATAGTTTCTTATTTAGAAAATTCTTGCAATGTCTGAAGAAACATGTGAGGGAAACCAGTTATCGGTAAAATATTTATACAAGAACAAAATTTCTTTATGATATGAATCCCAGGATTCATATCATAAAGAATTGAATTGAATTGAGTTTAAAATGATAAAAACAAGCACTATTAAAGTTTGAACCCAGACCCGAGAAAGTCTTTTTCTAAAAAACGGAAGTGTTAAAACTATTACCATGTCGAAACACCAAAACATCCAAAAATGGCAATCGATCGTTTTCCTCCTCTCTAATGTAAACTTGATATTCGGATGTAATTCATTAATGTACGAGGAACTGGTCAGCATGGAAAGCTGATTTAAAGAGAACAAAGGTGTCATCAACAAACCGTTTATACACAAGAGGATAAAACCAAGGGGACAATTTCCAACATGTCCTCCTCCAGGGAGCACATAAAAATATTGGAAAACGTAGGACTGAGGGGTGATCCCGATTGCCATACCGTCAACCTGTTTGTACAAACAATCATTAAAAATAAAGGCAGTGTCCAGCACTGCTAACTGCAACAATTTCTTAAAATAGCAACGATCATAGTTAAAATAAGTATCACTGGGTCAATAAAAATTTTATCTAAAATAACCTCGATTGTTTCTTCTACTGGGACATTTGTGAATATGATTCCACATCGTAACTGGTCATATACAAGTCAGAGTCTTGACATAAAACATATGATTTAAATTCTTCAGAGTTTTTTAAGGTAGGTTGATTAGAAGTAAACGGCTCAAGCAAAGGAACTAGGTATTTGAGCCGTTTGCTCTTTACATGATTTGCCAGTTTCGCCATAGTACCCATCTTCACAGTCTAGACACGCTGCCATATATAACCCCCTTCTAATCTCTTCCCATTCTACCGACTTTTTGTTTCTAACTATTTTATTCCTAATAGTGTTTTTGTAGCTGCCTATCAATTTGAAATTATCTAGCTTCTTATTGATGGGTGTAATAGAGCCGTTGTCCGGGACTGTGATTATTTTCTTCCCTAGCAAATGTTCCTTTTCTCTACTTTCCCCCCTCCCTAAAACAGTTTTTCCTGGCCTTGGTGTGTGCCCGCTCCCACCAATACTTAGGGTATCCTAATCTCCTAAAACTCTCCCTCAGGTATTCCAGCTCTTCATCTAAGAATTTGGGACTGCAAATCCTATAAGTAATAATGGCCAACCCTGTCATTACTACTATTTTTATTTATTTCCTATGACTGGAGAACCTATGCGTGTATGAATTGGTGTGTCTTCTTCAGGTGTACCTTGAATTTTAAATTTTTCCCTTCCCTCTTTACCAGGACATCCAAGAAAGGAATTTCTCCCTCCTTCTCTTCTTCTTTTTTGAACTTCATGTGTTCATTTAGTTTATTTATGTTTTTCTACGAACTTGTGTAAATCTTCCTTTCCCCTTATTATATATATATATATATATATATATATATATATATATATATATATATATATATATACATATATATATATATATATATATATATATATACATATATATATATATATATATATATATATATATATAGATATATATATTATATATATAGCTATATATGTATATATATATATATATATATATATGTATATATATATTTCTATATATATATGTATATATATATATATATATATATATGTATATATATATATATATATATATATATATATATATATATATATATATATATATATATATATATATATATATATATATATATATATATATATTATATATATATATATATATATATATATATATATATATATATATATATATATATATATATATATATATATATATACTAAAATATATATATATATATATATATATATATGTATATATATATATATATATATATATATATATATATATATATATATATATATATATATATATATATATATATATATATATATATACATATTTATATAAGGTATAATATATATATATATATATATATATATATATATATATATATATATATATATATATATATATATATATATATATATATATATATATATATATATATATATATATATATATATATATATATATATATATATACATATATGTTATTGTTATATACATTCCATAAAGTGTTATACATATATTTATTATAAGGTGTTATATATATATATATATATATATTATTAAATATATATATAGGTGTCTCTGTGAAAATTTTATATATATATATATATATATATATATATATATATATATATATATATATATATATATATATATATATATATATATATATATATATATATATATATACATATATATATATATATATATATATATATATAGTATATATATATATATATATATATATATATATATATATATATATATATATATATATATATATATATATATATATATATATATATATATATATATATATATATATATATATATATATATATATATATATATATATATATATATATATATATATATACATATATATATATATATATATATATATAGTTTTGCTTGGTCAGATCATTTTTGTTGTAATGATATAATTTTTAAAATGTCTTTTCTTACAGATGAATTGTGTATCATGTAATCTTAAAAAGTTTTGATATGTTTTTTCCATTTGTTTGATATATTAATACGCATACTGAGTGTTATTAACTCGAATTCTTAGCGTGTTGTGGAGAGAGAGGGTAAGATTCTTATCGTTTGCCCAATATATTTACACAGGTGGTTTTTCCAGTAAGTTGCGCTTAGAGAAAGGCAAAGAGACCTCTTTAGTTATCATAATGAGTTGACAGCCAAGCGGCAAATTGCCTGTTACATATTTGTTCTGCGTGTCTGTTCCATGTTTATTAGCTGTGTCTGTACTTTTTCTTTTTCATAAACTGAGAATGAGTAAGAGAGTTGGAGTTGACAGGTTGACAGCTGGCCAGTTTTGGGTGTAAAAGCACTTCCTTCTGTTTGTCCAAGTGTGTGAGTGTCCAAGGAAATGTCCATCATAGAGATAAGGCGCTCGGAGCTTCAGCCATGCATGCATACCACACATGTATACCTGTATGTATAATGTATGTATACTTTATGTATCATGTATTCTGGGAGAGCTTGTTGAGCAAAGTGCAGTGCTGATCCAGAGTCAGTTAGTTAGGAACAGGGGCTGCTGGAGATAGTTCTTGTCCCTCTCTCTCTCTCTCTCTCTCTCTCTCTCTCTCTCAAAATTCCATTCATGTATAAGGGTGTGAAGTTATACTGGTTGCTTTACTGTTTGTAAAAATTTTTTTAAACTCACTCAGGAAGTGTATTCATCTTGTAAGAGGTGATCCAAGGTATTTGTGCTGTACAAGCATTATGTAAAGTGTGTGATGGTTCATTTTTACAAAAGGTAATGTGATGTTTACTGGTTTTGTTATGGTAAGAGTTAAAGTGATGTTCTAGGTGAAAGAGAATTATTATTTTGATAAGAGATGAACATATCTCTTATTGTGAGTTTGTGTCTTGCGGCTAATTATATATCATTGTGCACGTCATCGTGATTTGGCAGTGTTGTCTTTGAGTCTTAGAGGGACTTGAGTTTAACTTTTTTTTTAAAGTGAAGGTAATGTTTTAAAAGATTGATATAATCTTTAAACATATTTTTGTCTTAGAAATGGAGGTTGGTATATTTCCATTTTTGCATATTTCATTCTTATATGTCTGTGTTATCATATTACTATAATTTTACAATTACTGTGTTACAAAGTTTTGTGCTGGTGATTACTTAGCATTTTGTTAGTGCATACTTATTATTGAGGTTTCAGAAAATATTTATATGGATTCCAGTCAGTAATATTTTGGTCAACAGTTGCGTGGCGTTTAATTAACCAGGTATACGTTAATGGTTTAAATCTTACTTAAGCAAATTGTTTTCTTAATAAATTAAAGATTTGTGAATTAAACTTGATTGAAAAATACTTAAATCTTATACTGTTATCAATTAATAATAAATCTTTTTGAGATTGTGAACTCTGCATATAACTTTTGAACTTAGAAATAAATTCGTTTGTTTAAAGTCTTAAAACCTCAGCGTTTCATTTTGACCACCAGTAATTAAAGAAATTAATGAATGTGTACAAGGTAAGTGATATATCTGTTTGTTCACCTGAGACTTATCTAGGTAAAATAAAACCAGAGAAACAGTTATAGTGTTTGTTGAAGTGACACCCATTTTCCACTAGTCTGGATATAACTTATTAATTGTTACCTCACCCATAACTTGATAAAGTTACATTGATTTTCTCAAGTGATAAGTAAGTTTTATAGGATCACTGTACCTTTAGAGATTCAGTCTTTGTTATGAGGTTTAAATATATCTGGTCTATATATATATATATATATATATATATATATATATATATATATATATATATATATATATATATATATATATATATATATATATATATATATATATAAATACATATATATAAGATACAAGAGATACAAGAATAAGATTGAAATGACGAATAAGCAATGAGTAAACAAAGGTAAATCAACGAAAATTAATAATTTGTTTATGTCAAGTCAGAAATGTTAGGCAACTGTACTGACGCCTTAAAGTGTTGTTGCAGCCTTTCATATAAGTATTTGCATCAATGTATCTGCTAGAGAAGCCATCCAGCAGTTTAATGGAAAAGCTTAGACACTTTACACTATATTCTTAACCAAATAGTAATAAGGCCTTCACTTATCTTTTTCTCTAAGTTTGTTTTGTTTTTTTAACCTTTCCTGAAAGACCTTTTATCAGTATCTTTGTTGGTTCTAAGATCATCCCGAGAACAACACCTTCAAAACTTTAGATATAATCCTCTAAATGAAGCAACTGCTATCATTAATTTAATGCAAAAAAAAAAAAATGAGGAACCGAAATCCTGTTAGAAATGACCAAATCCTTCCTTTATTTATTAATTTTTTTAATAATGCTGAAGTTTTCTATTGCTCCATCGGCTACTTTACATTTCATTATTATTAAACCACTTTCTAACTTAGAGTTCAGTGCTTCTAATCTTGAATCCGTCTTGACTGTAAGAATTTGTTTGTTTTGTATGTAAAAGCTTCATGTTTATGAATAAAAATGGTTTCAGAGGACTACAAATATAAAAGAATATATAAAAAAATTACGAGAGTGAGGAAATAAAGCTAGAAAAAGAGCCAAGAAAAAGAAAAAAAAACTTTTGCCATATAATTTTAAAGATTTCATGAACGGGAACAAACAACGAGTATGCTCATCCCCGTGTGTAATGACACTTCTAAAGAAAAATACCCTCGTAGAAAGACCTCATTCTCATACAAATGGGAGCAGATCTGCCTAGCTTGAATTTGTTTCAAGGATTTTTACTTTTCCCATCTCATTTTTGTCATTTGTAAAACTCGCCTGTTTTTTTTTCTTGAAAAAGTTAAGACATTATACATTTCATTTCACACACACACACACACACACACACACACACACACACACACACACACATATATATATATATATATATATATATATATATATATATATATATATATATATATATATATATATATATATATATATGTGTGTGTGTGTGTGTGTGTGTGTATACTATATATATATGTATATATATAGTATATATATATATATATATATATATATATATATATATATATATATATATATATATATATATATATATATATATATATATATATATATATATATATATATATATATATATATATATATATATATATATATATATATATATATATATGTGTGTGTGTGTGTGTGTGTGTGTGTGTATATATATATATATATATATATATATTATACTATATATATATATATATACATATATATATATATATATATATATATATATATATATATATGGTATATATATATATATATATATATATATATATATATATATATATATATATATATATATATATATATATATATATATATATATATATATAATTCATCAATCCAGTCCGCTAGCTAGGAAATCAAATTTCTTTTGTGGCTGGAGGAGACTCCACAAGGAGGGACTGTAGGCGTTCTAATTGGGGAACACAAAGCCGTTAGGGCACAAGGACCAGTCAGGATAGTAATTGGGCTGCTAGTTTAGTCATAACTATTAGAACTATTTCCCTTCGACCTTTGTACTGGTTGTTATTGCTTGTTCTAGATCTACCGTTGTCCTGTGCTTGCCAGTGGGATTGAAGGAGGGGTCTAGGTGACCTCTCTCCATCTCATTCCACGCCAGACCTGTACAGCACAAGGTCTCTTGAAACTTAACAGAGATAAACTGGTGCTGTTCTGTCCTTTTACCACTGGCCACGCGTCAGGACTTATGCGGCCTGAATCCATCTTTTGCAAGAACTCTATGCACAGATGCAATAAAAATCCTGTTATCTGGCTCTTCAAAGTTCTAACCCTCTCCTTGCAAAACAATTGCCTTAGAAGACTCATTTCCATCTTGCCACGTGCAAGAATCTTCTGCAGTAGCCGTCCGCAACGGCCACTTGTCAGGGCTCTCAGCGTTATCGTTGTGCTAATGTAAAATAGTTTATCAGCCAGTCTTAAGCAGTTGATAAAATTCGTGCTGACCTTTTGTTTATTGGCTAACTGTAATTACACCTTTTATTGCACAGTCCATGTGCCCTGATGGCTGGATTGCCAGCCTATCCATATTAATTTCAGTTGCAAAAGTTGTAAATAAATTTCTTTACTCTAATTGATTGGTATGAAAGGCGACTTTGTCATTTTCTTTGAATAGATGTAATTTCAAGGTAAGTCATACTGTTAATTACATTTATTGCTTACTTTTTTAATTCTAGATGTTGGCCCCTAATGCAGTTTACATTAAAAATTAATTAAACTCTTCCAACTGGACTCCGAAAGTAAAAGTCTTGATCTTGCCAGGATCTTAGTCAATTAGCAACAAGAATTACCTTTGCTATTACTAGACTAGGAAGGTAGTCGGACTGAGGAATAACGTAATAAAAAAAAAATAATAATTCGATTCCATTATTCACAAGGCAAAAGATTAAGGGTAACAGAACCGAAGCTAAAGATAACAAGGTAAGGGTTACTATTATAATTGTTGTAATATTAAGGACACGTTAGGCACATGACAGGGAAGAAGTGTTTTCAAAGAAGTGATTTGTAGCTGAATTTTTTTTATAATAGAATAGAGTCACGAGCGCCAAAAAAAGTTCTTAAGGTAGCGACGCAGAATAACTGCCCGCAAAATTTCACATTGTGAAAAGCAGAGTAGCAGCGGTATTGTTGACATCAGAGAACGGATATTTGAGAATTAGGAAGTGCTTTGCCAGGGGTTTATTACATGTGTTAGTCGTGAACAGTTAGCTAAGTGTGTTGATCGAAACAGTTATGGCAGAGGAAGTGTACAATTCCTGTGTCAGTGAAATGCAGTCTGAAAATTCACGTATGTAAAATACATGTGACAACTTCTAGCGTTCCATCGTCTCACTCCCACAATGCCAAGACCGTCATATCCATTTCAGATTTTCTTTTAATGTTTTAAGTTAAGTAAATGCATTATTGATGTTTTAAGTTAAATAATTTGGGCCTGCATATCAGCACAAATTATTCGGTCAGAAAATTTTAGTGTTCCTTTCCCTATATTTTAAATCACCGATCGAGTATTGTATGAGTTGATTGACATCACCAGCAGTAGCTGTTCTCTCCCGTATGAAATTCTATTTCTTTTCACCTAACGTAAAATCTAACGAAATTCCATTTTTTTTTTCCCTAACCCTAAAACCTAACGAAATATGTTGATTGTAGTAATATTAAAACGTAAATGTCCAAATAATTTTTCATGAATAAAATTTTCTAAAACATAATTTTTCAAATTATTGAAAGAATGAATTAGAGTAAATTGAATAGTGCCAAGAATATTTATCATAAAATATGAATTAGAATAAATTAAATGAGAGAGAGAACGAATACGAGAGAGAGAGAAATAGAGAGAGAGAGAAAGAACTCTAATATTCTTCCATCATCCCCCAAGAAAATAATAAGGGCATGATGAAAATGGCAAGCGAGTATTGGAGAATAAACCTGTTCATTCATAAAGCCAAGAGCAATAATTTTTTATTTTTTATTTATGCCCAAAACGTTTATCTTTTAGATCCTCCATCAATTCTTTCTTTTACTCATTCACGCACACTGCACGAACTTGTATATGCACCCGTGCTCATTGTAATTGTCTCCAATATCTGTTTTCATTATTAAGTGTTTCAGCCAGCGGAGTGAGTTCTCGTGCGTTTCACAGAAAGAAACTACAACCATTTAATAGCAGTTATTAACTGTCGTGCATGACTGGGTTTCCATTATCCAAGACATGTGTATACCGCAAGCACCAAATCTCACATTGATTGCAACCCCAAAACCCTCCTTTCCTCATGTCAGGGAGCAGCCACTAGTTCTTAGAACTAGCCACCTACAAGTGCAAGCCAAAGGCTTTCCCCTTCCACAGTGCTATTAATCTGAGGCACTGCCAATGACTAGGTTACTGAATCCCCCACCTTTCCCCCTCCCTTCCACTCATTGCTCACGCTCTGCTTTGGGCAGAGTGCCATTCCTTCAGTGCAATTTGGTTGCACAGCCTCTTAGTGTTGTTCCCCGGGACACACTCGCACCCTAGTGCCACCAAGACAGTCCTCACACCATAAGCCGCTGCACCTGTACCTCAGATACAGAGTCCCAACGACAATGTGTCTGCCCATAATGACCTTTGCTCTTTCAGGATCACTCCGCTTCATCAGTGTATCCACCCAGAAGGATCTTTCCCCCGTCAGGATCACTCCACTTCAACAGTCTGACATAAGGATCATTTGCTTCAGGCACACCAGTGTGACCAACCACAGTACCACCTTATTGAGAAGGTGCCACACCAAACAAGTGCCACTAAATTACAGGACACTTCCCCACTGTCACAGACCATTTCCCTTAGACGTTCTAAAAGACTTGAACCATGTCATCAGAAAAGCACCAAGCCCTCATGGACATGGGCAAGGACGCAGGTTACATGGGACAGGAACTCACCCAGTGGTTGAAAGAACAGCTGGATGACATACTCCAGCAGGAAAGAGCAGATAGAGAAGATCTGAGGAGGTATGAAGAGGCTAAGGCAGCAAGAGACCTCAATCTCAAGGAGCTCGAGCTGCAGAAGGCTCAAAAAGAAAGCACTGAAACTCTAGCTGCCCAACAATCCTCACACCTGCTGTGCCTAATGCTCCGATATCTAGCATCAATACTCTTATTACTAAATGGATGGAGGATGAGCCTGAGGCATGGTTGGAGGAAGTAGAGGCACTTTTTGAGATCTACTCCACCACTGAGATGTAGAGGGCCGCACTGCTTGCCAAGCACATGGAAGGCAAAGCCAATACCACCCTCATCTCACTGGACAAGGGTACAAGAGGGAACATGGTAGATGTTTGCCAACTGATCATCAAGGAGAGATGGAGACAGCGTTTTACAGGTCTCACCAAGGAAGTTGGTTGGGCCTGCGCTAAATGGGCCTGTCAAAAGACCCAACCAGGACAGTGATGGCTCAACGCCATGGCGTGCACAGAGTTCCAGGACCTGTTCAACCAGATCATGTTAGAGGATCTTTTCCAGTGTGTTCCTCAACAACAAGCAGCCTAAAACACTAGCAGAAGCTTGTCGTATGACTGACGACTGGGAGACTTTAGCCATTCTCACAGCACACCTCACCGGTGCATAGTGCCATCAGGACATTTCTCCGGATCAACTCACCCAAAGAACGGGCACCATGGCAAACCACCAACATGCAACTTCTGCCAGAGAGTTGGTCACCCCGAATCTGAGTGCCGCATTAAGAAAGGTGTTAACCAGCAGCGCCCTTAAAGAACTCCAATGACTCCTCTCCTTCCACAACCACTCAATCTTCTCTACCGATAGTCACCATAGGGAAATCAGCCCATTCAAGGGCCCCTGCCAAGACTGTGGAACTGCAGGGTACTATACTGCCAGATATCCTGGTTGCTCAAAATATATCCCCTCTGCCAAGCAATTCAACCTGATCAGTACCATGAGCTCCACGGCTGTGCCCCAGATATGTCTCACCCTGAGCAGGTGTGGATTCAGTCCATCTGAGTGGCACCCCTGGATGGCTCTAGCTTACCAGTGGACCTGCTGGTTACGGTAGGCACTGGCTTAGATATCTGCCTGATTGACCAGGCCCGAGGGCCAGCCAGTGTCACCGTAGATGAAAAGACCAGGTGGACAATGACTTGGATAGAGGAGTAGACTAAGACCATTCCTCACAGGTGACCGCTTACACACAACCTCTGAATGAACAAAATCAGGCAGAGACCTGTTGGGACTCCTCTGGGGATGTCCTTCCCCAACGCCACTCTGTTGCCTAGCTACCTCCACCAGAGAGGCTTTAACTCCAAAACCACTTGACCCAGACACCTGACCATGACAGTGCTGGGACAGGCCACCATGCAGGACTGTCAGCCAGCCTACCTTCCGCTCACCAAAGTGGTCAACGGAAGGGGCACTTTCTGTGCAATTCCAGGCCCAGTCCTCACTCCTCACAAAAGGATGGCCACCAAAAGTTTCCTCCCTCACCATGAAGGGAAATTGCCAAGTACCTCTGCAAGACCTGTAACGTAACAGGGCACACCACGAAATGGGCGGGGTGCCCTAGCAAGCAAAATGTAATGGACACAACAACAAGAACAACTCTAAGAGGCTCTACCCTCCACCAGAGACAGGAATCTCTGTCTCACGCTACCTCAGGTACACCACAGGATTTTGCACCTCCAAGTTCCTCCTCTGGCATGCCTGACTCCAAATCTCTGCCAGTGCTACTCGAGAGCCCTGAGCAGTGCCCAGCTCCATCTATTTCAGACGCTGAGCCTCCACTAACCTTAATCCTTGTGCCTGGCCCCGAGTTAGTGCCAGTGCCGGATTCCAATCATGTCACAGATCCTCCTACAGGAGGTTCTTCAAACCTTACAGCATTGATCAATGCAACTTGAGAGCCTCCAGCCCCCAATGATTCTTCCTCCCAATCGTCTTCGTCTACTGAGGATGAACCTCTGGTAGACCTTAACACTGCACCTTCTCTGGTCGACCAGGAACTGTTCAGATGGGATGAAGAACCTGTTTTTACCCTTATGATGGTTGTCACAGCAGCCGAAGTAGGGAGCCTCCCCGTAGCTCCTAGGGCTACCTCTGATTCTGCTCCTGACGACACTTTTGGCCTTTCTCCAGAGTCGATGCCCTCGTCACCTCCTAGGAATGGTGTAGCCGGACCTTGGCAGAAACCAAAGAAGAGATCCAATGAACCCATAAGATCCACTCTCCTCAGCACTCGTGTCCCATTGGCACAGTGCTGTTTCCATCTCAGGGTGATCCTGGCATCTACCCAGAGGAGGTAGCCTGCGTGATCTCTGCCCAAGTAAACTAACACCTAACACCCTAGGCAATTTTGTAGTAATAACCTGTAATAAACTCATGATAAAACTGTCCAATACTCAAGCTGGTACACACCTGACTGCTTAACATAATTAAACCTTCATGTTGCTCATGTCCGAAAATATTGCCTGTGTTATTTCATAAAGAATTGCATAATCTATAATTGATTGCATTTAGTTAGGTCAGTGTCATTTATTTTAGTGCCAGGGCTGTAGGATAGTAGACCATGTCAACTAGACACATTATTCCATATACCCATTGCCTGGGAAAGAGTTCTCCTGTTGTCAGAGACAACCAGTGAAAGTCTGTAGATACCTTTGCATAGTGCAATAGGCTCTGCTGTTGTAAGTAAGTTCGTAAAACTAGTATCCCCTCCTAGCAGTTAGGTAGGTCATTTTAGTTAGCTGCATTGCAAAAGTACAACTCACTTAGGGAACCTAAATGACTAGTTGAGACAAATAACTTAATTAGCTAAGGCCTTCACACACGAAAGGGAGTGAATGCCTTCTTAAGGGGGTAGCTTTCACGTATTTAGTAAATTCATCCCTACAGTCCATTAGCTGGGAAATCAAATTTCATGGTGGCTGGAGGAGACCACACTAAGGGAACAAATGTAGGCCTACCCCGTATCATCTGATTTTGGGGACCATGCCAATATAAAATCGATGATTTTGGGAAACAGAAAGCTAGTTAGGGACACAAGGACCAGTCAGGACTGAAATTAGGCTGCTATGCCTGACCCTAGTTAGTCTTAACTATAAGACCTATTTCCTTCAACCTTTGTACTGGCTGTTTTTGCTTTTCCAGATCAACCGTATGAACTGTGCCCTAATGGGATTGAAACTCAATGGAGATCATTGACATCTCCACACACACCAGACACACACTCAGCCAAGGGACTGCTTGAAACTTAACAGTTGATGCTGGACTCTTCTGTCCTATCACCAGTGGCCATGTGTCAGGACTTCTGCAACCAAAATTCGTCTTTTGCAAGAGAGCTCCATGCAGAGATGCAATAAGAATTCTGAAGTGGCAATCAATTCCAGTAATCTACCTCTTCTCATGAAAACTTTCCATTTTCAGTATTTCCAACTTTCCATTCTCCTAAATGCAAAATCCTTTTTTCCCAAGCCTCCACAAGGGCCACTTGCCCTCAGGGCTTGTCCCAAGCTTAAACTAAATTAGTTTTGCTAATAATTAGAATTCCCAGCCATTCTTACCAGTTGATAAGATCTAGTTGATAATTTATTTCATTTGCATAAGTAATTTCATGTCTTTAAAGTCATTTGATTTGTATGCTAACCTGGAATTATCTTCCAGAATGCCTGTTAATTTCTTCAGTGGTCTGCCCTAATAAATAAATTACTTTAACATTTAACTAACATCTATGCTGCGTGCAAGACCTTCCTATTTTCAGAACAGATGTAATTTCAAGGTAAGTCAATTCCCCCTTAATTCATTCATTGCTTAACTGAGCTTTTATCATTCAACCAGTCTCAACAGGCAAATTTTCATTTGGTGTCAAACTCTTTCAGGGCTCAGCCCTTTCAGATTCATTTATTTGCTACGCATATCTTGCTTTTATATATACATTATATATATATATTGCTGCTCAGCCAGCCATTTCATATTAATTTCCTGATTGCTCAGTTTGTAAATAAGTTCAATTTAAAATCAATTGGCTGGTTTCAATCAAACCATTATATAACTGATTACACTAGATGTGCTTCTCAAAGTTTTTTTTTTAATTACATCTTATTGATTATATTCTGAGTGCTAGGGTTATTGGCCTCTAAGGCAAATGACAGTAAAAATTATAATTTCATTCTTCCAACGTTTAAGACAGAATATAAAATACAGTTATTTTGATACATGTACATAATGAAAAATTGATTATATATTTATTATATATAACATTATATGCATATATCCTTTTCTAGAGCCTATATCCTCTCCCATTTATATTTAATAACATTACAGCTTTGGAGTCAAAAGAGACCTTAGTCGATCTCGGCAAAGTGTCGCTTCTCCAATCTCAGAAATGCTATTCTGCTACGAAATCAAACACATTTTTCTCCCATTTTTGTATACATTCTCACCGTGCAACATTTTAAAAATGTGGTCTTTTTTACAAAGCTGTTTGGTTTATTCTGGGTAAATGGATTAGTTGACTGCATGAGATTAAAGTACAATTCTTGATCCTTTTCAACAAACTAGCTTGCACTATTCTTTACCCTACGTCTTACCTTTCTCTCTTGAGTCATAAATTTGATCTAGGTTTCTTTACACCACATACAGCTTTTACGTTTTGGTGAAAAGTTTCATGACTCCTTTAATTTACGAAATTTGATTGAAAATGCAATTTTCGGTGGCACACTTAAACTCCCACCCTCTTCCACTTCAAACCGCCGACTGCACGAACTGTCGTATTTTGTCAGCCAGACCCTCATCTTTCCAGGTATACCAAATAACAAAAGTTTCAGATGAATATTTACTGGAGTCTTGTACGTCATTATCCAACTAGTAGAATACAATACTTATCATATTTGAAAAAGAGTGATGACATTCAATAGCGAGTCCCTTTCTAATGAGATCCATTGCTTATTCAGAAAGTTTCTATTCAGTTTTCATAATAGGTTATATAACTTTTTTGATAGGATTGTTATCTATTTTTTTATCCATGCATATAAAATCTAAATTACAGAAGGCTTCTTACTATAAATTCCTTTTCTTTGGTTTTACCATCTTATGTCCGATTCATTTCGTGACCCACTTAATCTAAGCAGAGATTTCCTGCCAGTTCCTAAAGGGATTACTTCATCATTCCTGCATGTCAAATTTTAATTCAGTAAGAAAATGTAAATTTGAATTATATATAGATATAATCAGTCTTTACCTGAACAGATACGAATGAAAAGAAAAGTTTCATCTTTCTTAAAGAAAATTCTTATTATGAAAGAAAAACAGATTTTTGTGCTGCCTTTCCATCACGTAACTTACGAAAGGAAGAAAAAGATCAACAATGCAAATTCTTATATTTTGAGGCAATTTATCTATTAAAATAGGCCCAAAGAATCAAGATATTTATATTCAAAAATATCAAATAAAACTTAAATTTTCTCCCCCTGATCTTTCTGTACCAAAAATTTTATTTATAGAAAAAAATGGATCCAGTGGCACTCCCCTCACTTCAAGACTAAACTGGAATAGAACAATGGGTTTTAGCCTTTAGATTTTAACATGTAGCCCAGGATGGAAATAAATGGAACACTTTTGTGTTTATGTACGCTTCGTGAAATAAATCCCGCTTCGGTTATTTTAGAAATGGCCTCGTATTTTTTTTTCAAATGTATTCGGAGATCTTTTGAGGTATTAATATTTATTTATTCCTGCACGCTTTCTCTATTCCCTCACTCTCTATTTATGCATTCCCTTCTTGCATTCATTTTCTTCTTTTATTAATTTTCAGTTAATCAACAAAATTGATTTTCGGTCTCTTTTAATTTTCATCAGGTGCAGGCCTTTCGCATCAGCCTTTTTCTTTTCAAGTGAAATTTTAAGTTATTTAAAGACACTGCTGATGAGGATGAATACTACATCAAGAGTTTCTCTTCCCCTATCTTTGTGACTCAATGATATTGAATATGATATAGTTGTAGGGACATTGTTGCAAATAGTTTTTCACCCGTATATATATATAAATATATAACTTTTAGTTATATATATATATATATATATATATATATATATATATATATATATATATATGCATATATATATATATATATAGCATATACAAAATAATTTGATGAACTAATGCGTCGATGGCCATTCAGTAAATGACAACCCACAAATTCACTCATAACATACTGAAGTAATATAGACCAACCACGTAGCCAGTGGCACATAAGAGACCTAACAACTTTTCTAAAACAAATAAGCAAAGTAACAAAACCCCAATAAATTATATGAAGATATACTTCATGTCAAAAGGGATAATTGTTTATTTTTCAAATGAAGAAAAAGGAAAAAATATCTTATGCCATTTTCAGACACTGATTAGTATTGAAGTTGGTGGGAAATAATAATTTACCTTAGGTAAATTATTAAGACTTAGAAATTAACTACTCTAGAACCCAGTACTGTATATAATTCCCTGCTTAGGTCATCTAGCGACCAGTTGTCTTTAACGGAATATTTCGTTCGGGAATCAAACGTGTCCTTTCTCACTATTTTGTCTCTCTCTCTCAAGTCTGAAAACATTCTTACACTGCTCTCTACCGATAAACTCTCTTCTTTTTCCAAATATTCTATTTTAACTTGTGAATCTTTCCCATTTTTGCGTACTAAGATTAGAAAACAGGTGTTACATAGAGCTCCACTGTTAACAAAAAAAAAAAAAATAATAAAATAATACCAGAACTACCACGTGAAAAAAAAAAAAGCCAGAGCCTTTTCTGTATATTTTATAGGCAATATAGAGATAAAAGAGTAGGTAAATAAACTTCATAGGGGTTTGTCTCGTGAGATGTTTTTTCAGGGAGAATTTTCTCTCATTTATGAATACCTGTTGGTATATCTCGTTTCCCTCTCTTCTATTTCTTCCATTTATTTCTCCACACTCTCCAAAACATTTGCATATCTCGCTACCTCTGCCACACCCTCTTGTTCATAATTTTTTCCGTTAATCCTTTACTTTTTTTGTGTTTTTTATTGTTTTTTCCTTAGTCTTCTTTCTTCTCCACCCTTCCTATTCTTTCTTCCCATGGGTTTCCTTTTTATTCTCTTCATCCAGTTAGTAGATTTACAGCTCTTCTTCTTCTTTTTATTCTTAGTATTCTTTTTCAGATTATCCCAAGTCCCAGCCCCAAAAATCGATTTTTACCAATTTAAATGTAGTAAATCTCTGCTGAAATCAATATGCAGAAATACCAGTCTGCATAGCTCAACGTCCTTGACCAAGAATTTAGAATGGTCAAAGTTCTCGATGTGATGATCTAAAAATGAAATGGATATAATGGAAAAGAAATTCTATGTCTCTGATATTTGGGATCTCAGATTTATGCTGGATGATGTTATTATAACTAAACCACCATTCTGCAGAATTTTCCACCTGACTCCATTCATGTTTTCCTATTTTTACCACCATTTTGAAGAGGAGATATGGTACTATTATTTGAAAATTATTTCAAGGGTCATAAAAGTTTGTCTTTACAATCAGCATCTATCCATGTTTTATTGGTAAAACAACCATTGCATAGTTAATGAAGGAATAAATATATATTACCGATATTAACCATATTTTTAAGCCATTGCCAACCAGTCATATTTCAAGAGATATTGTGACGTAAGCATATTATATATGCGATATATATGGATTTTATATATATATATATACATATATCGATATATCAAAATATTATATATATTTTATACTTTAGATTTATAATTAATAATCTTTTCCTGTTCAATAACCCCTCAGATAAACTATAGAATCTAAATGAATGATTTCTTTATAAATTTTTGTCACTAATCTGACTGTTGTTGATTAACAGGAAATCGTTAAAATCACAAGGAAAACAAGGGGAAATTTATCTGAGTTGAGGACTTTACTCACAAGGTATTTGTAGGTAAACAACATTAGGGTAAGTTTAAAAATTACCAATGATTTACATGAAATGAAATATCAGAAGATGAATGGACTAATCAGGCATGCAATGCCTGAGAGGTTAATTATAACTGGGAAAACTTGACAGTATTTCCATCGGTGTGGCAATGCTGACGCATGGGACAGTGAAGAGAGATTTCCACGGCTAACAAACCCTCTGTAAACGGAGAGATTTACAAATTAAAAGCCAGTAAGGACGCAAAATATGCATAGGCAAGGCATTAGCACTCACTTTCCAGTAGCCTTGAACACACAATTTTATGTAATTCTTTAAACACAGGTATTTACATAACACTGCCCTGACAAGGCAAGATTGATATGGAAATACTGGCACTTAGAAATGGAAAAAGAAGTTTAGTATGAGAATTAAAACAGTGTGACTGACCGGAAGAACCTTTGCAACAGATCACTTCAGCGAAGGAAATGGCGGCGGAGGAAGGGCTAAGGGCTTACTGGTAAGAAAACTAAAGGTCCCTACTAGATAGGACCATGTGGTAGGGCATGGCTCTCTAAAGGAGGCTGAAATGGAAGGGAGATGTATCTCGCTCGCGTCCAGAAATGTCTATCTCACTTGTTCCTTCGGTGAGACCCTTATACGATATCGGTCAGGGGTCAGGAGGTTATCCACAGATAGATTGGAGTTGGTGTCATTTCCCTATGCATGGGCATCATCTGTGACTCAAAAGTCCAGGTGTTCATTCCAGCTGTCCTTTCTTAATCTGCCTCTTTCAGGTGCTACTTGAAACCTCTGCCCAGGCTTAGGATCTTAAATTTAGTCTCCCACAGTCATATGTTCGAGAAGAGAAATCTTTTCCAGGCATTTTCCCTGGGGAGTGTGGTTAAGTCAGGTTAAGGGGGACAAAGATATTCCTTTTGCCCATCCTTGTATAGTCTGTGGCCAAAATTCACTGTCGTATTTTCCAGCTTTAAATGAAGCATTTGGTGGCTGGGATTCATGGGAAAATTAATAAAGTCCCCCCTTGTAAATGACTTCTCCACCCCTTTCAGGTTCGAATGTCTGTACTAATTTCCTGCTAGGATTCAACAGACAAATATCTACTTTAATGTTTTCGTTAACTTGCACTCACATATATTTAATAACCTAAATATCTCTGCGCCATATGAGACATCTGAAAATTTACTTGATAAAGAATTCAATATTTTAACTGCAGAGTAAGGGAGAAAATAAAGGTTTTAACCTTAGATTACTGTTACTTTAAAACAGGTACATACACCTATAAGAAAGTTTCTATGCATATTAAAAAACTCTAACTTTAATTGACCTCCTTAAGGTAAATCTCAAAATAAATATGAGTAAATTATTCATAAGTATTATTTTGAAACAGCAACAGTTACAAATATAAGAAAGTTACTGTATAAATTAAACACAATAACTGTAAGTGATTTCCTTAATGTAAGTCTTAAAAAAATCATGAACTTAACTTTTATTAGTTGTTATAGTCAAAGACAGGCAGTTAGTTTGCCTTGAGGAGGCATTACAATAAAATATATATGGTCTTCGTTAGATGTCGCCATGTTACAATGAAGGACAGACGAATATGTAAGTACAAGGTCTTTTCAATTCAAAGACTCGGGGTTTTTAAATTACAAGGGAATAACAAAGAAGGCAAATGATAAGGTTAAAGAAAAATGAGGATTAATACAGAAATTTACTTTTAATATAAAATGGCTAAGTTTAAAGTTTGCCTAAACGTCTTTCTGGAAGGAAGTCATAGGACTTAGAAAATAGAGATGGCTGTCAATTGCACTCTGTATTAGCAGAGTGGGAACAAGGTAAACTATAAGCCTTTGTGAGGGGTAAAATAATATGATTAATTGAACAAAATAATGAAAGGAAAATGTTATAAGGAAAAGAATAAATTACAGAGTTATGAGAAAAATAAATAGGTGAGGAAACCTGACACTCTATTCTGGATAGAGGTGCCAAGGAAATTAGTAGGATAAAAAGATGGCACTGTGCCAAATTTGCACTGGTGCTAGGAGAGTTCAGCAGCTCTCTTAAGGCTACTTGACATTACCTACGCCCTGCAATTTTTGCTGCAGATCTCCTTTGGTTGATGGTTCTCCTTGTAGGGGAATCAGTTGAACCGAGCCCCAGGAAGACATTGGAGTGCCACATGTGTCGGCTTCTTTGGTGGCTGAAGCAGGGCTGTTCATTTCAGGCTCTAACCCAAGTCGCCCTAGTTCTTTGAATTCATTGGCCATTTGAGACACGGCAGAATTCTTACCCGCAGTTGTGTCCGCGGGGGACCTGGAAAGAGAGGAAGAGGTCGCGGTGGGCATGATAGGCTCACAGGTTACCATGACCAACTCAGGCAAGGGTTGCGAGGCAGCACCTTCGGTTGACCTTCCGCTGTGGTTGGAAGGATCCTTCTCTCTTACTAACGCTGGTAGCGGAGCCAGGCCGGAAGTGAGGGGATCCTGATTGGGATCTCTTGAATGGAGATCTGGGGAGTGCTCTGGCACTGGCACTGAAGCAGGGTCAGGTACTATTATTTGATCTGGAATTTGCTAGTTGTTCAGGACGGACAGAGCTTGGCACTGCTCAGTGCACACAAGTGGCACTGGCAGAGACTGGGAATTGAGTTTGGGATCTCCTGGAGTGAGGTCTATTTGGGGCCCTGGCACTGGCACTGGTGCAGGACCTGGCACCAGAATGGGATCTAGGATCAATCGTGATAGAGGGGGGGCCACTGCACATTGTACTCAGGTGGCACTGGCAGTATGAGTGTAGGCGTTTGAGGCATACTCGTTCCTAATGAATGATTTGGGGATTTGGACCCGTGGATTTCTGTAACTTAGATGGGAACTGAAAGTTCTGTCCCAGGAGGATGTCATAACCTCTAGGAATATAGCTTGCTACTGCAAGGTTGCAAATTTTGGATCTATGAGGTCTTGTGACTCTCAGCTGCACAGCACGGAGTATCATTTTAAATTGATTGATACCCTCAATAGTTACGAGTTTACATCAGTTAATGGTAGCTCTATAGGGAAATTTGCCCTTCCCTATGAGGGAAATTTGCGTGCCTGAGTCATCAAATGCCTTTACCTGGCATGTGGGGTAGCTACCTGGAGGAGGTGCCATATATGTGGAACCCTCAACTGGAGTGGCCTTGGGATTTGTAACTGCTAAGGCAATGGAGCAAGTACTTGATTTATTATTAGGGCATTTTTCCCATGTGGGAGAGTGGCCATAAACTTTACAAGCAGTACAATAGCTCTGGCTATAATCTCTTTGTGGCACTGCCCCTGTGGAGGGTGCAGGCCTGTTAGTTGATAGATTCCTGCAAGAGGGCTTGAAAGTTGCTGTGGGCGGAGCCTGGTGCTTGCTTTGGCACTGTTCGGTGGAATGCCCAGCTTTCTTGCAGAACCCACATGCAATGGGTTTCTGTTAAGTATCCATTGATGGGCGGAGAGGTGCTGTAGGTGAAAGAAGGAGAGCACATTTTATGTCCCAATAAGCTTGCATGGACGTGTTAGGTGTCCCACTTGTCAGAGAGGCGACAGCATTCTGCTAGAGTCATGGGCACCTTTTCACAAACATGGATGACTAGGTCGGAAGGGGCATAATATAAAAAGTTCTCAGTCTTGAACTGCTCGAGGATGTCCTCAGCGGTCAGAGACTCCCAAGGACTCTAGCCATTTATAGAGAGCCCTATCTGACTGATGCGCCCAGTCAAACCAGGTCTGTCCTGCTTCTTTCATCTGGCTTCTCCAGCATCATCTCCAGCATTCGGGGTTATTCTCGTATACCTTTGTGATAGCCTGGCGCACTTCCAGCCATTTCCCTTGATCTGCTTCAGGGTGGGCGCTGAGAGCAATTAGACCCTTTCCTCAGAGGAATTTTCCCAAGAGTGGGGAGACTTTGGCCGGAGCGAGTGGGTAGGTGCTAAGGACCCTTTCTGCCCGATAGAGCTTCACCTCGGGCTCAGTCTTGGTCCACTTGGGCATAAGGGTATGAGTCTGAGTGAGGGCGGATGCACCAGGGGATGGAGAGGAGCTGGCAGTGCCAATCTGGGCCATCTGTAGCTCATGGGGCCGCTGCTTTTCCTCCCTTTCGAATCTATCCTTTCTTTCCTGTTCTTCCTTCCTCTACTTTCTGTCTTGTTCTTTCCTTGCAAGTCTATCCAACCAATCTTTGCTCCTCCTTCTCCTTCCTCTCTTGTTCTTACCTCACAAGTCTACCCCTTCTGTCAAGTTCTTCCTTCGTGAATTTATCTAGCCTATTTTGTACCTCCTTTTTCTCCTTTCTATCTTGTTCTTCCTTCTTCTTCCTTCTTTCTTGTCCTTCCTTCTTCTCTTCTCTTACTTGTTCTTCTTCTCCCTTCTTTCTTGTTCTTCTTTTTTCTCTTTTCTTCCTTGTTCTTCCTTCTTTTCTTTCTTTTCGCCCCTCTCTCCGCCTTGACATCATCTCTTCTCTCTTGGACCCACTCTCTCAGGGCTCGTCCTGACAGTCCCATGTACTTTCAGCGGACATGTAGAACTTGAAGTCTTCATTTTGTTGGGTTCTGGATGTCGTAGACATCTTGAGATAACGCTATATGGGTGTGACCATTTAGAAAATCAGAATCTCTGAAAAGACTCAAATTTCAGGGTTTTGTGAAGAAACCCAAGTTTGTTCGTGATGAACTGGTTTTCAATATGTCTGAATAAGACTTAGTTTGTTCTTGATGAATGAATATTAATATGTCTGAATAAGACTTAGTTTGTTCTTGATGAACGAATTTTAATGTCTGAATAAGACTTATTTTGTTCTTGATGAATGAGTTTTAATATCTGAATAAGACTTAGTTTGTTCTTGATGAACGAATTTTAATATGTCTTAATAAGACTTATTCTGTTCTTGAAGAACGAATTTTCATGTCTTGAAAGACATAAATTGAATTCTAGTTCACGCACGTACTCAGCCTGATATTGCGTGAATGTTCGGGTGGATTTGATCGCAGGGAACTGGTTTGGTTTTGTCCCGTAGGATGCAGGAAGTTTGGTTTTATTTCGAGCATGGACAAGGCCAGCTAAGGTTTGGGTTTGGTTAGTGGAGCGTTTGCCCATTCCCGAAAATTCGGTTTTCTTGTGATAATAAAAAATTTCCTTTTTAGAGGAGTCCCCATGAGGGTTAGGTTTCGGATCTCAGTGACTGTCGTTACACTCTTGGGATAATAACCGCAACAAAGCACAAAATGAAAAAAAAAATCGAAATTTTAAGAAAGGATGCAGTGTAAACCTTAAAAAAAGAGTAATGCTTGTATATGAATCACGGTGCTGTAATAAAAATTCATATATATTATATATATATATATATATATATATATATATATATATATATATATATATATATATATATATATATATATATATATATAATATATATATATATATATATATATATATATATAACAATCAACAATCAGAATAATGTGGAACAAAAATAAATTTCTGACTGGTCACGTAGGATCGAACCCAGGTCTTTCAGGTGGAAGGCAAAAGAGGACTATCCACTGGGTCATACAAGTCTAAAAGAAGTTGGAACCTGAGAGCAACTGCACCCAAGGGAATTTTTAGGTAAATTAACTGCTTGCATACCAGCAAGTTTTTCCCAACTTCCTGACTCAGCAATGACCCAAAAGACAGCATTCATTCGAATTGCCCCTTCTGGAGTGAATAAGATAGAAATAATCAACACACAATCACGTCTATTGGGAAATAAATTTCTGAGTCTCAAGTTTGGGGAAAACAGGTCTGGTGGATGCAAGCAGTTAAGCTTGCCACAGGCCATACAAGTTGCTAAAGTTCCAGTTGGAGACTGCTGATGGCAACTGCACCCAAGTGGATAGCGCCCTTGCCTTCAACTGAAGGACATACCAGGTTCTCCGATCCAACGAGTCAGAAATTCCCAATGTTCCACACGTGATTGTGTTTGATGATTTCCCTTATTCACTAGTATAAAAGATAATTCAAATGAAACAATGTCTATTGGGTCATTGCTGAGTTGGGAAGTTGGGGAAAACTAGCTGGTATGCAAGCAGTTAGCTTTGCCCAGGTAATTCTCGGGTGCAGTTGCTCTCAGGTTCCAACTTCTTTTAGACTTGTATGGCCTAGTGGATAGCGCCCCTTGCCTTCCACCTGAAAGACCTGGGTTCGATCCCGACGTGGGTCAGAAATTTATTTCTGTTCCACACGTGATTGTGTGTTGATTATTTCTATCTTATTCACCAGAAGGGATAATTCCCATGAAATGCTGTCTATTGGGTCATTGCTGAGTCAGGGAAGTTGGGGAAAATTAGCTGGTACGCAAGCAGTTAGCTTGCCCAGGTAATTCCTTGGGTGCAGTTGCTCTCAGGTTCCAACTTCTTTTAGACTTGTATGGCCTAGTGGATAGCACCCTTGCCTTCCACCTGAAAGACCTGGGTTCGATCCCGACGTGATTCAGAAATTTATTTCTGTTCCACACGTGATTGTGTGTTGATAATTTCTATCTTATTCACTCAGAAGGGATAATTCGAATGAAATGCTGTCTATTGGGTTATTGCTGAGTTGGGAAGTTGGGGAAAACTAGCTGGTATGCAAGCAGTTAGCTTGCCCAGGTAATTCCTTGGGTGCAAATGCTCTCAGGTTCCAATCCCGCAGACTCGTACCAGCCAGAGTGGATAGTGACCTTGCCTATCCTGAAAGACCTAGGTTCGATCCCACATGAGTCAGTATTTAATCAAATATATATATATGAAAGCAAATATATGTTACAGACTATATATATACATAAACATATATATAACATATATAAAACATATATATATATACCGCGTATGCACTGTCAGCTGCAGCAAGTGATTTACAGAGGTTTTCACAAGTTGTGTAAGGTAATGTGAATTTTACTTATTGGTACCATCTATGATAAGTTAGGAAATTTGAACAAGCCTGAAATCATTATTGAAAAATCTTATGTGTTACCACATTTAATAATTTCTAAACCTAAATGCACGTTAAATTTTCAATTTTATGTTTGTGATGTAACATTTATTTACGTAGCATTTTTAAATATTTATATAATTTAACATTGCATACGTAATTTAACCTTGTAATACGATATCATTTATTAAGAGTTTCTTATCAAATCTTGAATAATTACTTGAAAGTTTAAATTTTGCATTGATTAATTTAAATGATGATAAAGTTTTTTGAATTAGCCTTTAGTTTCATAATTTAATTTCAAGAATTAATTGAGTTTGTAACTTATTTTCATAATTTATGGTAATTTTTTACAGATTGTAAATTTGATTAATTGTGAATTTTCTAATTATAAACTTTGAATTTGAAAATAAATTTTTGTATTCAACACTTTCTTTTCAAAAACAATGTGTCTTTATTGAGATAACCAGTGAATAGCTTGTTTGATTAGTGATGACAGCTTATGAAAACAAACACCGATTCGTCCCATACGGGCTCGAGACGAGTGATTTCATTGTTTTTTTGATGTTCAAGTTTTACTCTACGCCACTTGGAGCTTTATTTTTTATACCTATGTATTCTGATTGATTACGTCATGTTTTGTAAGTGATTGATAAATAAACGTTTTTCTGGTATGACGTCATTTTCCTTCTAGATTCTCCATTGTATCTCACCCAAAATGCTTTAAAGGCGTCACCTCCTGCTTCTAACTTTTGTATCATATATCCAAAATGCTTTAATGACATCATGTCATTGTTTCGTGTTCTGGAATTCTAAAATCTATTTCATTCTGATTCCTAAGACCAGTCGACTGGTTACTCTCTCTTTCTCTCTCTCTCTCTCTCTCTCTCTCTCTCTCTCATTCTTAGAAACAGATTATTTTAACGTAGTGTTTTGTGTCACATATAACATTAACTTTTGATATCGCAGATTTATAAGATTTAGTTCGTATATATATATATATAAAATATATGTGTGTGTAATATATATATAGCATATATGATTTACATATATTTCCATATATTGTGTATAACGTGAATTTACTTATATACCATGTATCATAAGTTAGAAATTTTGAACAAGTGAAATCATTATTGACAAATCTTATGTGTATTTTTGTGTGTTTTTCTATTTACAATCTCTTTTATATTTACATTTTTATGTTTGTGATATATACATATATTTACGTATATTTTAAATATTCTTGGTATAATTTAATATTGCATATAATTTAACATACATATATTTCATTTATTAAGATTTCTTTTCAAATCTTGAATACTTGATAGTTTAAATTTACATTAATTTAAATTCATGATAAAGGATTTTTGTATAGTCTTGTTCATAATTTTAATTCAAGAAAATTAATTAGGAGTTGTGTTATTTTCAAGTAATGGTAATTTTTCATATTGTACTGATTAATTGAATTCCCTAATATAAACTTTGAATTTAAATAAATTTTTGTATTTAACACTTTTAGAAAAACAGTGTTTCATTTATTGATCACCAGTGAATAGGATTGATTGGTTGTGCATATAAAGTGATAAACATGTTTTCTTCTTTAGTTTTGCTAAAGTGAATTAAGACCATATAACAGTTATATTTTTTTTTGATGGAGTATATGCCCTTTTACTCTAGAATATATATATATATATATATATACCCTCTGAAGCCATTATATCTCAAAAAAAATCAAATTCGATTTTTCATATATATATTCTATAATATAAAAACATGTGCGAACTTCATTGGAACATTTCGCTCATTTACAAGTCGCGTGGGTTTAAATATATATATGTGACCGATATATAAACCAGTTAAAGGGCCGAGGTGATAACAAACCTTATATACGGCTCGATATGCATATTCATTTCTGCATGTATTTTTTCGGTATTTTATTCTGAACGTCTAGTGATGTCTGATATCTGTTCTCTAAGTCAAATGATACCATATAACGACCATTCGAGCAACAAATCAACAAATACTTCATATATATACATATAATGAACTGCAAAAACAAAATTCTTTTAACTAAGCAGGATGACATACAGTATTTACAGAGCAGTGGTCAGATTCAACTTATATATATATAGAGCATTAGGTGAAAATATATATCAAAAACATACAAATATATAAGAAGATTGATTACAAGAGAAAATATTCATCGATGACACAGCATATAAAAATCAGACATATATATATATATAAGATAAATAAAAGTGCATACCAGGGTATATATATATGGCCCTATATGTATATATATATCTATGGCACCGCTATATTTGATGATGATATGTACAATATTGACAATGAGGATAGGAAGACACCCACTGCTGGTAAAACAAAGCCCCCTTTTCTATGATTTGATATTGTGATGACATCCCAGCAATAGGCTATATAAGCCGATAAAGGCGCATATATAAATATAAAAAGAATATATATACATATATAAAACATATGATATATATATATATATACGATACCAAAGTAAGTAAAGTAAATATTAATAATTTCTGTTAGATATTTCAATATAAAATACTATTTCAGTATGATATAGATATGCAAGTATTTATAATATTTGTATATAAAATATACAATTCATAATATATAACATATATATATGTATAAATACATAAACATCTTCATATATGCGATTACTCAAAACAATACTTTTTGGTTTCAAATATTGCTGAAGTTCGAATATATTGGATTTTCTTGGAAACTTCTCATGTTGTGTCTTTTTCATGTATGTATATATTTTATAAATAAAATATAAATAATATATAGAGAATTATATTGAAAAATCCGGGCGTTATCGGCGTGACGTCATATTGTGCATTTTATATATATATATATATATATATATATATATATATATATATATATATATATATATATAATATATATATATATA